>NC_071537.1:7024301-7325134 GCF_026979565.1 Vidua chalybeata | reverse complement strand
TGAAATTAGGGGAGAGGCCTCAAATAACTGTTTAGGAGTTCTGTTGTGATGTATATTTGATATATAAAAGAAAAATTATAAAACTTCCAGGTTTTTTTCCCTGTTTAGATCCATATGTTCCTTGCTGAATGAGCTTTTTCCAGCATGAGGAGATCCCATCTTTTGGCACCACAGTAGTTTTAGGCACAGCTCTGCTTTCTGGACAGAAAGGCCAAAGCAGTCTGTAGTCCTTGAGTCACCAGGATCTAGCACAGCACAGGCAGCAGAACACCTTGTCTCTCTGCCCTGCTGTTGGATCCATTCCTGATCACACATCTGGTACAATACCCCTGGGTGCCTTGCCTGTGGCTCTGTAGAAATGCATGCACGAAGGAAAGAGCTGTACCTTGCTGCGTGGCTCTAGGCCAACCCACTCTGCAGCACGACACAAAATGCCTAATACAGTATTACCTCAGTCTTTTCTTTCATTTCTCTGATTAAAAGCAAACCTTTGTCTCTGCTGGATGCGTTTGTTATCACTAGTTCATTGGCTAGAGCATATTCAGCTGGTTTTAGCCTCCATTTAAAATGCAGGCAGTTTAAGCATTACATGTAGAGTACAGCAGGATAAATAAAGACATACTTGAGCAAACATACATTTAGTAATTTATTTTTCTACCAGAAGTTTTAGAGAGCTGTGGGGTTTGTGATTTTTTTTTTTTTAATCTAATCCATTCAGTCAGCAGTCTCAAGAGTGAAAGCTTCTGCCTCAGCTTGGGGTTGATGCTTGGTCGAGCCTTAAACCTTCATGGTTTTTTGACACTGCACTAAGTCTGAAGCTTTGATGTCTGAGGCTGCTGCCTGTACAGCGTAAATCATATTTTAAAGTTTATTGGTACAAAGGGTGCCTTTCCTCAGACATACACATGTGCATCCACACACAGCATCTTCCCATTTTTTTAGCTACCTACAAGTTTCCATAGGATTAGAGGATTCTTTCAGTTACTATTCCCACATGGATGTTGCCATCTTTAATTGAAAGCTCACAGTATTTGTGGGCTAAGGTAATACATACTTGTGCTTGGCAGTGCTGATTGAGGGACAAAAGAGAAATGAAAATGTTTTTCTCACTCCATCATTGTAGCTGCTGTACCTGGCTCTTTTGGCTGTGTGTAACAGCTGTTGCTGAGGCCAGTGGGATTAAGTGAAGGCCAGACCTGATGTACAGAGACCAACAGTGACTTTTGGTGTGTGGATACAAACCAGACCATCTTCCATGGGTCTCCAAGGAGCTTGTTTTATGCTTGGCACAATGGCTGTGCAGGCCCTTTGGCTGCTGTGTTTACTGCTCCCCTTTTGGCTGGGCCTGAGGAGATGTGTGAGCCACCTTTCTGAAGTGCAGAGTGCCACTGCTTGGGGAAGTTTGAGTCTTTCACAGGCTAATGGAGCACACCTGGGCATGGGATTAGTGGGATTAGCAGAATCAATGTCTGAGTTGTAGCTGTTCAAAGCTTTCTCCAGTGTACAGATGACTGCTGGCAGGAAGGAGATGTTGCTTCCTATGGGAAGGGCAAGACACTGACTAAGCACTCATTCTTCTGTTTCAGTCATTCTCTGTTCCCAAATGTGCTTTATACCAGGAGCACAGAGTACAGTTTGCACGTGTGCCTTTGTGCCAGATGTAAACTTTCTAACAAGCTATTCAAACCAGTGGCAGTAGTGATTGCCTTTGTGTATCTCCTGCTTTCCATCCACCCAAGTGAGAGCACACAAAGAGGTTGTGCAGGCTGAAACCTGTGCTGAATTTATTTACACAAAGTTGTAAATCAAAAAGCAGCACCCAACAAAATTCAGCACACTGAGTACTGAGGGTGACATATGTTGTTATTCAGTTCAATGTCTTTGGAGGAGACATTAGAGAGATGGTATCATCAGGGAGAGAAAACATGGAAGAAGGCTGGAAGTGTGAGTTTCTTGTGACAGAACAGTTCAAGTCACAGCAACTTGTTTCAGAGCCCAAGTGCTGTCAGAAACACCAGGCCGGGACTCTGAAGAGGTGACCGAGCAGAACTTCATTCCCAGCAGAAGTAAAAAGATTCTTAGTGTAATAAAAAAATTAAATCTAATCCAACATCACCTGCAGTCATGAAGGATAATGCAGAAAATCTGCTGTTCCAGGTGTTAATTGTGGTGAGGCATTTCAGGCAAAGCTAAGGAATGTAATACCTGTTAGTGGGACTTACACTCTTAAATCCCATCAGTGCTTTAAAAACAATCCTCATTGACCCCCTCAACCATTGCAGTTACCAGTGCCAATGTCACCTGGAATCTTTTGCACCTACAGGAAATGCCTAGAAGTTCTCAGGGCAAGAAATAAAGCAGAGGGTCTTTCTTCTCCTGTTTTTTTCAACAAAACTCTTTATCAGTCATTCTTTAAAGAGCTGAGATACTCTCTCACATCTACTGTCTGCAGTTGTCACCTAGAGTAAAAAGCCAAGTATTCAGGCTTTTTCTCTCTCTCTTCAGAGTAGCTGCAGAGAGCTCAGGGAGAGCTATATTGAAATACATTAGTAACACAGAAAACCTCCTCCACCTACTCTATCATCTCAGTATTTTTCCTCCAGCTTCTATTTATCATCTATGTATAGATTTCCTGAATGAACAAAATTCTTCAAGAATTCATGATTCAGGCTGTAGGGCCAGGAGGTAACTGGGGGGAAGGAAAAAATGGCAGGTAAAACGTAATTAATTGCCTGTGCACTGCTTTCCCTCAGCCATCTTTCCTTTGGAAGTGGAAATGCCTTGGTGTAAAGGTCAGGGTATTAGCGCGCTGGGCAGGATCCAGACAACTTTTTTCAATTTTTGCTATTGACTCCCTGTATGACCTAAGGTAGGTCCCTCATTTCTCTCTGTCTTAGATCTCTATCTGTAAAATAAGGGTATTTCTTTTCCTTTTCCTAGTCTATTTGTCAGCTCTTTAAGCCTTGGCATTAGGTGTGGATGCAAACACACCCACACCTATGGCTCTCAAAGCATAAAGACAGGAATGCAAATATGCAAGACCGTACCTGAGCTTCAAAATCAGCACAGTATATCTCTGTTAGTGATTGTTTTTCTTATTTGTATCCTTTATCCATTAAAAACTGATTTTAAAACGCAAAGTCGCTATGAGCCCATTAGTATAGAGCAGGAATTTCTGATAAACTATGTTCAGACCACTGAAGATGGGAAGAAATTTCCCAACAGCAGGTTCACTTGCAGCTGCAGCTTTGGGTAAGGAGTTTCTTTAGGAAAGTCTTGCTGGCCAGTGTTTACAACAAGGCACTGGACTGCAAGGATCACAGGCTGATCTGGCATTGCATTCCCTGTCATCCTCAAAGGTACTGTAAGAAAATATAGCAGAACAGGATATGCTATTTAAATTCACAGCAGTAGCAGCAGTAAAATGTTTAAATGTCCCCACGAACCAGCTTCTTAATATCCTGTCAATGCCACTTCTCTCACACCCTGCTGTAACCGAAAGGAGCAATCAGAGAGACGCTGATTTCCACAGCAAAGCTGGCCAAAGACGTGTGGTGGCCAAATCCCACCTCTTTCTTGCAGTTCATCACCCCTCAGCTGTGTTGATACAACAGTTTATTATTAACATTATTTTCAGACAGTTCACTTCAGGAATCCCGGGTAGGGCTCAGCCCCATGCTCCTGGTGGCACAAGCGAGGCGTGTCGGACGCGGGGTTGGGATGGGATGCGCAGCTGGGAGCAGGAACTCGTCGGGCTGGGCTTGCTGCTGTGCCAAGGTGCTGTGCAGTGACCCAGGTCTCACTGTGTGCAGCCTGGTGTCCTGTTCACTGCATGGGAAGGAGTGTGTGTGCTTTCCTAAGGAGCTGGGTGCATAGTGAATTCCTGAGGTTGTTCACGGCACAGCATTCCTTAGGAGAATGTGCTAATTCGAATGTTTGTCTCACAGTATGTAGGAGTTGGAGTCAATGCTGGGAAATATAAAACTTGTGACACACTGTGATAATGGGGGCATTTAACACAGACCATTGAGAAATCATAGGGGAATCAAACAAGAAAAACTACATGAGGTGACTTTTCACGAGTTTTTATTTTCGTTTTGTTCTTCTTTAGAGGGTAAATGAATGGGAATGGTGGCTCAATTTCTGGCTCCTAAGATACAATTTTAACAGTGATCTTACTAAAACATTGTTGAACCTCATTTTGCCCAAGTTACCAAAAACTGACTTCAATTTGCATGCTTGTGCAGAAGCTTATGCTAGGTACAAGCAGCATTTATGGTTTCCAGATGGCAGCTGTTTTGATATATGAAGGTCACATCTTTTTAGAACCATTTGTTTTGTATCCATAGACAAACTGGTTGAGATTTGAGGCTGCTTGGAATCAGAATGAATGGATAATGAATGATGGAACCTCAGTTTCCATGCAGGAAAAGTAGTCTGTGAGCTACAAAGGTTACTACACCTATTGATCAACAGATTGGCCAATGCCAGCAAGCACTTTTTTAATCAGGAAAAAACAGGCATACCTGGGGATACATGCTATGAAAATTACCATCAGAGGGAGGAAGGAAGTAACTTCACAAGGAGAATACCGATAAATTTATTCTTTCCAACAAAAATTTTGGAGATAAGCCCATTAACAACCTTCTGTTTCCGCTTCTCTTTGTATTAATTTTCTCTTAGTTGAAAATTTAGGAGAACATTTAATCTCTTAAAAATTATGTAGAATTGTATGCCTATTTGTAGAATTCCTTTCATTAGCAAGGGTAGAAAGAACTTTTTGTCAGTTACATCATTAATCCTGGGCTTCTAGGCTTGATTTGACTATTGTGAATAGAGTAACTTCCAGAATCTATTTGAAAGTGTACATATCCATGCTTTTTTTGAGCAGAAAAATTGCTCAGCTTTCTGAAAAATGGTGTGCCCAACATCCAGCTTCAATCTCACAACTGGAACATGGGAACTTAAACTGACAGAATCAAAGCCCAGGAAAAAGAGCAGAACAAGGCTGGATTCTCAGAACTGAATAATGGTAAGAGGGGCCTAGAAGAAGATCTGACTTTCAGCTAGCTTGGTGTGTGTAACCTCTGAAGATTTAGAAGCATTTAAGATGTCTCAAACCTGAGCCAAAATTATCTTCAGTCTGAAGTTTGCTCATTGACTGTTCTCTTCTCTTTGGGCTGGTGACTTCATTTGTCCCACAGGTCCTTTCACAAAGCATTTCCCTATCGTGCCTGTGGTCCTTTCATCTCCTCTCATTTCCTGAGAAGGCTTAACTGCTTGGAATTCCTTTCTTTTTCCTAATTTGAGAGTTCAAAGTATGGATTTGTAGCAAATTATTCCTGATGAGTGGTTTCATTAAAAGAACAGAAGGGAAATTTTTCTAAGAATTTTCTCTGTTGAAAAGGGGAGGGATAGTGAAAAAAATTACCGCCTCACACAACACTGAGAACTTCCCAGAACTGTAATACATTGTTTTCTGTATAGTTAAGTGGATGGACATGCTGCTACACTTTATCTTTGCTGAAATTAAGATTAGCTCTACTACTAAATAGTGTCCTTCCCCATTCACAGAGGGGATTTTCCAGTAATAACAATGGTTCAGTACAAATGGAGCAATTTTTCCACAAAGATCATAGACATAGAGCCAGAATTTTAGTGCATCTCAAGCCTAGGAGATTCATTAAGAGATTATTTGCACAAGGAAATGTAATATTTTAATGCATTTTCTTTGTTGAGCATCCAGTACAGTTTCTTCCAAGATAACTGGGGAATTGTAGCTGTACACCAATCAATAAACACAGTGGGACTTCCTCAGCCTGTGATGCCATCAGCCATTGCCTTGATGAAAGACATGTAGTCTTGTGAAGATTTTCAAATTATTATTTAGATAGGGTCAGATTGATTCTACTGTATCAAGAAGGTAAGACTAAACTGGGAGAGCCTGGGGTGTATAAAGCTTAGAGGAAAGGAGAGAACCTATCTGTCATTGGGTCAGACTCTCAGAGGGCTGTTAACAATGGATTTTCATGAGTTAACCTTCTATCTCGTCCTTTTCAAAATGCTGTCATGTAACATGAGTTATGTGCTACCAGACAATTTTCCTAAAGTGGTTGCAGTGCGCACCAAACATAGTTGTGCTCTTCGTCTGGACTATCATTTTAGAGCACGCTTTAACTACATCTTCTGTAGGATATAGCCACTCTGGGGATCTTTTAGAGACACAATTCACAGCAGACAAACCATCTCTTATGTGTAGTCATGCAAAGTGAAATAAAACAAGGTAAGAACGAAGGCGTCAGTTGACTTTAAATGTATCCGAATCCTTTCTCCCAGGAGAAGGCAAAAAGGCAGCGCTTCTAACCTTGCTGTGGCTTGTACAACACTTACAACAGTGATTAACACTTGTTCACGTTCTGCCCGATTTCAGTGGAAATTCCAGGGGGCCTCTGGGAATTCTGAAACCACCAGATGAGGAATTCATGGAGGGTTACCCCTACAAGGAAAAGACAACTAGCTCAGGCAGCATTGCTTCAGCACAGGAGCACAACATGGCCCAGCCTGGCTTTGGCTACAGCCCTGTGGTTTGTACTCCTCTGAAGGGCACAGTAGGAACCTGAACCCTTTGAGGCCCAGCAGGGCCTGATCTCTGCATTTCCCACATTTTGCAGATGTCTCCAAGAAATGGAAATTAGGCAATGGAGGCAGCACAAGCTCAGCACCCCAGCCCAGCACTGTTTTCCACCAAGAACCTTGGCAGATTGACGTGTTTTCCCATCTAACCCTGGAGTGTGATACACTTTAGGCTGGAGACAGGCGCCCTTCTGCTCCACCCAGGGAGATCTTCCAGCATGCAAAAGTGCTTAATGAGCTCTGGAGCCCAGGATGAAGGTGCTCACTGAATTAAATCATCTTTGGGACTATGCAGTGTAGAGAGTAAATACTGTACATCACCATCTGAGAGGCTGGCTCCTAACTTCAATTTAATCCCTATTTAGACTGCTTGAATCTTTATGTTCTCATCCATAAAATGGATTTAACAGCATTTTCCTGCCTTTCAAGGCAGCTGGGTAAGCACACAAAGATATGTGGCTTAGCACTAATGAGCTCTTATGAGTACTGTAAATGAGAATCATCTAGATTAAAATGATACAGGGGCTTTTCTTTGTTTTGCTGAAAATAACTGAATCTCTAAGGTCACTTATGAGGGTTTTTTTTCCAGTGGAAACCTGTAAATTTTGTGTAGGAAAGAGTGGGGCCAAAATGTATCAAACATAACGGTGCATGCATAATATGCATAGAGCAGTCCAACATTTTCACCCTAAGGAACTTCTGTATAAAATATTTTATTATATTTTATATTTTAATTTTTTCACAGCAAGAAGTGTCTAGGAGAGTCAGCTGCACTAGGGAGAGATCTGATGCCTCAGGTTGCTGTCTTTGGACTTTGGACTCTAAAAGTGATGGAATAGTTCCACAGAAACAGAAGGTTGAATGAGAGAAGAAAAAACTATCATGGTTTGTACACAATTTCATCCAAATCAACCAATTATTACACTATGATATGTGTTTGTAGGCTTTGACTAGTGTGAAACATGGCAATATCTACTTTTTGGGCAGAATATATTTGTTGTACAGAAGAAGGGACAAGTGTGAGTTTGTGCTGCACATGTAAGAGCGGAAGTACAGAGGAGCCATTCCTCTCACAACTGCTTTGTCTTTTGCCTTTTACTTGTGTGTGGACTTACTGTGCTTGTGCTGGCACTTGTGCCTGGTTAAAGGAATAAATGTTTCATTTGTGGTAGGGTTAGAAAGCCCTAACTCCAAGAAAGAGAGGAATATGGTGTAAAATGACTTGAACTTTAAATTGTTACTTGGGCTTAAATCCAAAGGACTTCATTGCTTGAAATTAGAAAACTAACATTGTACTTTCTTTTCTTGGGTTGGTTTTTTGTTTGGTTTCTTTTTGTTTTGTTGTTGTTGTTTTAGGTTTTGTTTGTTTTTTCCTCAGGTGTTTGAAACAAGATCTTTTGGAGCATCCTCTGCTATTTATCACAAAACCAGCTGCAGAGCTGAAACATGACATGCACAAGGCAAAATTAATAAAGATTGTCATCCTTTCTGGTTTGTCTCTTCCTGCAGGATTTCTGAGGTGCCCTTGCAACGACACCAACCATGTGTGAATACAGTGAGTATGATTATGTCTGGATGCTTAGCACCAATTTCCAAGCTAAGATTTTATTGTGTATAATTTATAAAGTTCCTGCTAGGCCTAATGCTTGCTTCAGGAGGGATCACTCTTGAATATTTGAGCTGAACCTGTCTCATACCACTTAACAATCCACTTTATCAGCACACTGTCCACGGTAATGCTGAACACTCTTCCCAAGAGGGTAAATTTTAACTACTCCATTACTTTCTCAGGAAAATGGCCCTCCTTTTTAGTAAATACCTTCTGATACCTTGGGCTGAGTGTACCACCTGAAAAGAGGCTCAGGATCTCCTGCATGCAGTTGAATGTTATTTCACCACCAGCATTTCACTCTGGAAACTTCAGACTCTTCTCACTTTTCCAAGTCAGCAATTGGATCATATTTATTTAGAGCTGGCTGTGCAAATGTATTGATTTGTAGCCTGTTATTGTTTTGTGCCTTGTATTTATGTGGCTCTAATGGACTGAAAGTGTTTCAAAACTGAAGGGGACTAAAATATAGAGCTTTTTCTCTGGGTAAGTGTAGGGAATATTATAACTTGAAATCTGTTCTAAAATGTGATTTTACAGCATTTATATACTGTTATTTTAAAGCTAGAGATACTCTGCCATCCAGTAATTGAGTACAAAGCCATGAAAATAGTAGAAAGAAATGAAGGTACTGAGAGGAAACAATGAAGCTGGCAACACAAACCCTTGTCAGATGTGAGGAATGAGCTTTGAAACAAGCTCTGACTTTTTCTCAGCACCACTTGCTTGGTCAAATAATCTCACCCCCAAAGCCAGATGTCACCATATGGCCGGTGACAACTTTCAATTAAAGGCCTATGGTGTTTATCATCTCTTTTTACATATGGATAAAAAGCAGTCCTGTGGCCTACCCATTGCACCCAAGAGGATTGTGCTCTTTCTTTAAAAGATGTTTGTGCCAAGACTCCTCCCCATCTTGGTGCTGTAAGTTTCCAAGTCCAGTTTTAGTGTTTTGAACCTTTGTTCAGCCACTGCCAGCTCTGAATTGAGCCTGCATCTCCAGCAGTCCCTGGGTACCGAGGGTGGGTTTTGGAGAAACTTAGGGCTCAACTCTTGACAGTGCTGAAAATGTCACTGTGCAGTTGATTCGAGCCTCACAGCTGCTTTGGCTGCCCACTTCTGCAAGGGGCATTTTTGGAGCATGGCCACACAAACGTGAATGTTGTGTCCTGCATCTTAGCTACGGAGCAAGCATTGTGACAGCACTAGTTACACTTCCCAAGGAGTCCTGGCACCCTTCGCAAATGAGGCACAGATGTTAATGATCCAATCAGCTGCTCATCCTTGAGATTGCATAATGATTATCCAACAAATTTGATTATTGGAGTTACTATGTGTTTTAAGCTAACTTTTGTGCATGACTGGGCTTTCCCAGTAATCCTACACAGTATCCAAGGCACCATTCAGCAGCTTCTTGCAAATCCCTGCAAAGCAATTACTGTCCTTTCTACATATTCAGGAATTGTCGGTTTCAGGTGCAATTAAAGTAAAATTGCTTTCAGTAGGTACTTGGCTATGATGACTTTTGCTGGTCATAATTCTCTCTACACTATGTTGCTTCTTCAGATAAAAATTATATTTCTCTTGTGCCCTGGAATCTCAAGCTCATTTTTGACCCAGAGTATCCTCAGAGAGTTGTAAAACTAAGATGTTGTAACTGCACATTACCTAGTAATGAACATTGTGAGAGTCAGGCCAGGAAGATGAAGACAAGAGGTATGAATTAATGTTTTAATAATCTTCCTCAGATCAGTTCAAGTCATACAGGCAAGGATCCCAGTAACTGCTGGTGAGCAATGCAGCTGCTCCAGTATGGTCTGATATTGCTGTGTAACTCTCCCAGGAGATGGTGCTCAGTGTCTGCAGAGACAGATGGTCACTCAGCCACCAACAGAGCTTTGACCTTGTCCCAGCACGATGGTGCAACTGTGCACTTTGGACAGAACTGCTGTTTATAGTGACACAGCTTTTGCTGGAGGCATAGGAAGCTCATTAATTTATTTTTACTTCTATTTAATCCTAGGCTGTGCAAGACATTCTTTTGTACTGATGCAGGGTGTCCACCATTTTTACAGTGGAAAGCAAAGACCTGCTCCATTTCAGACTAGCACAAGGTTCGAATTGAAGCACAGCTGTGAATCATGCCACTTGGTTCTACAGGGCTAGGACAGGAAACCTGTGGAAGCAGCATCTCTCACTGCACTGTGCTGGTGTTCCTTCTCCAGTACAGGAGCCAACCAGTATGAGGCATTTTGCAGACCTGCACAATGCCAGCCTTCCCACACATCCATGTGTGCTGCCAGTCCAGATCTGCTGGGATTCGTCCATGGTTGAAATAACCAGAACAGAGTCTTGCTCTTACATTTTAGAATACAAAGAATTTCCAGTGACAGTGCAAAAACTCAGTTTTAACATCTTAAAGCTGAAACCCCAAACACTACAGGGCTATATCCTAGAGAAATAGGTTTAATAGATTAAGAGGCTGTCTTCTGGCACTGTGCAAGGTGTTGCACTTGCCTGAATCATTCCTTGAACACAGCTTTTCTCTGGGAAAAAAACCTTGTCTGGTTTTAAAGATTTTGTTCAATGGTGGAGAACACAGTACAAATCTTGTTTACTTCTTCCTATGTTTACTTACATTCTCTGCTAAAAATACGACACTTCTCTATGCTGAACTGGTCTAGATTTAACAGCCAGCCAGCCTTGTTAAAGCTTTGTCTATGGATGGAAAACTTTCTAGTTATTTTCTAATTTTCTGTTCCTTGTTAGGTTCCCACAGTCAGTGTTGATGACAGCACACAGTGGGTTTGTGATGAGATTGAACAGTTAGGGATGCACTATTAGCCACGCTTTTCAAAGACACTTAGTGTCACCCTTTTGGCTCTTCTTGGAACCATCTCCTATTTTTCAGCACCAGTTTGATAAGATTTACTGAAAAAGGACAGTACAGGCCCAGATGGCTTCCCACCCAGTGCATTCAAAGTGGCAACATTTCCATATGTGTTACTATAAATACAGCAACAAACACTCAAAATTATTTAATCTTTTTAAGTACCTGTCTTCTGTGAGATGGGTGCAATGTCACAGAAGTGCTCAGAAAAGCCAGTGTGTCTGAGTTGACCCTATTCCTCCATTTGGTTGGTCCAGAAAACATGGCTCAGTACAAAAGGGAGTACATTTGCAGTGACTGTGCCAGATACAGCTTTCTCAGATATCAGTAAAACAAAAAATTGGGATCAGGGGGAAGTTAGTAGAGAAACTGTTATCACTGTAACCTCCTTTGTTTTCTTTAATATACCCTCTTGATCTGTTCTGTGCTCAGAGCTACCTTCCAGTTCGTCAGCCACCATGAGTCCAGCTCCTGGTTGTTGGGTGTTTTAAAGTCAGTTAAGCAATAAAATCCTGAGCCAAGCTCCCAACGAGCATCTGGCTGTGCTTGTTTGGATGTGTCTGTGAGTAATGCCAAGCTACAGGAAAGCCAAGCCAGTATTCAGACATCAGTTTTTGGAAATGGGATTTGTTGTGTTATTTATCTTCTGTATTAATGGAGAGGGCCTGGATTTTGTTTTTTAACCTTGTTGTTTCAATGCCAGAACTGTAGAAATATAACCCAAGTTAAAACAATAGCTCTTAAAAGATGTGATATTTTCTTTCATCCCCTGTGTAGTAAGCAGCCTTGGCAGTGTCATTTCATATAAAGAACTGCAAAGTCACAAGGTCCAGAAATACAATAATTCCAGGAATGACAAAAAAAATGACCTGCTTTGTCTTTTTATTGACTATAACTGTGGTGAAAAAGGCCATTCTGCATCCTCAGCCGTAACTAGTTAATTACTTTCTGTTGTTTTTTGTAGATGTTTCTAACCAACATTAAATAAAATGTACATTGTGGAGCAAACCATCCATACAGTATATGCCATAATTACTGTTTAGCAATTTCACACTAGCAAAAATTTATTAAAACTTCACGACTCATTAATAGTAAGTGATCATAATCGTTTAATAGAAAAGGAAACTCAGCTAATGATAGAAGTGCTGATTAATGTTTTTGACCTTAAGACAGGAAGTCAAGTGAAATTAATGTCACTGGGTGTTGAAAGTTAAGTTATTGTCAAGTGCAGATAGCCTCTAATCAAAAGAGAAATCCCACTACTTCACAAATTTTGTCTTCTTCATGAGAAAACTATTGCTTTTCTATGTCTGTGGCATTTTTAAAAATCCCACTGCCACATTTTAAGTAACAAGATTGTAACAATCTTGTTACAACAAGATTGACCCATTTATTACAAAAGTCAGTTAAAAAAAGGAAGTTACACACACACACACATATATATATACTTATATATTTAGCCACTTCAGGAGGGGATCTTACAGAAATACTTAACACACTGCCCATACTTAACCAAGCAGCATTTATGTAGCTATTTATCTCTTTCTTTTGGTCAACAGAATTCCTTTTATGAGCTCAGGTTAAATATTTTTGAAGAGACTAACAGCCCAGCTGACCAGTCAGTTGCCTCATCACACATCAGATGCTTGGGTACCACTGGAGCTGACAGGACGACTGTCCTTGCAGCCAGCTGTGTGCCTGGAAAGCATCAGCCTCAGCTTTGCATCTGGCTGCTTCTGATGCCCACTGGGGCTGTTGCAACTGGTGGCATTTGGGATGCAGCAGGCACTGGACTGCACCAGGAGGTCTTGTGGTCAGCCTCAGGCCAGATTAATGTGGCAGACTGTGCAAGGGTCCCAGTCCCTGAGGTAACTCAGGTACTGGGTTGTAAATGGAAATGACTTCTACTTCAGCTGTAAATATTTTTTATGTGTGCTCTTTTTTAATTTTTTTTGAAATGGGACAGTACTTGAAAGCAGGATTCCCCAGAACATACTTGTTCTTAATTATGCCACAGCCCTGCATGTAACATTTGAAGATGAAAGGTATGGAGCCTCTCACACATTGGCCTCATCTGTCTGAATGGAGATGCCTCAGCCTTTCACCTGAGAAGGCAACTTTCATTCCAGATGCTAACTCAGGTTGTGAGCACTCTAAAACTCAGTTTGAATAACCTTCTCTAGATTATTCAATAGCTCCCATGATGGGAAGAGAGAGAGGGACAGTTTCTTCCAAGTATGAGCAGAAACCTGGCTACATGTTAGTGAGCTTAATGTTCATTTGACATCAGTCAAAGTCACAGAGGGAAGGACAATCCCTTTCTAATAATGTCACTCAATATTTAGCCTACCTACATTTGTATTAATAATAAAGCCCTCAGGCAGTGAGTTATGTGCAGCCATTGATCTGCTCAAAACAGCACTGAAATATTGACAAATGCTGTTTTGGAGACAAATAAAAGCTAAACTGTATTTATATCCACCAGATTCTGACCTCTGACAAACAAGCAAATGGAACTGCACAGCCAGGTTAATGCTACCTTTGAGCCTCTCCAAACCAGAATGAAGCCAGCAGTGGATTGGCAAATGTAGATTTATTTTTACATTTTTGTTTTTATAATTTATATCTGTGTGTGGACTTTGTGGGAGACTTTCCAACTGCTTCTCTTGAAGATTTTTGTGTTAACATCTCTTTTGAAAGCAAGAGGGATGTGGCACACTTGCAAACCTGGAGATAAATACCATCTGTTTAGTTAACTTCACTGAGAATACAGGTGGAATGTGTTCTTTTTTTAAAACATATATACAAGAGCAATTCAGAGATTTGAATTGCAGGTCCTTCCAAAGCAATTGACTACAAGACTTTATTTCATAATGCTACAAAACATAAATGATTTTTTTATTAAAGATTCTGTAAACTACACTTTCTACCTCAGAGCAAAAGATTTTCTATCATCTTCTTTGGGGGAAAAAAAGCCAACATCAACCAATCCAAAAAGCCTTCTGCACAATTGCTATGGAGCAACATTTCCCAGTCCCCATTTTGGCTTTTTCCTTGCTGTTGCTCTGCAGTTTTCTGTAATTATTACAGATAAAAAAATTTGGAGATGCAGAATTAGGGGGTGTAATTTGTATTGCATGTCACCAAAACAACTGAGTTTATTGTTCCCAAAAAAATGTTTCAGGAAATCATACTTCTGTCTCTGAACACAAACCAGAACTCAGCATGATGCAGACAATAACAGAGACAGGGTTTTTTGCCAACATGCAGGAGCAGTGCAAGTGTCAGGGCAGGCTGATTGCCTGGGCAGAGTATTTTGGAGAGCTCTAGGAGCGTGCCTGGGAAATGGTTAGGATCACCTTTCAAAATCCCTTTCCTGTGCAGCTTGGAACTGCTAATTTAATGGCACACTGGAAATGCATCTCCAAGAAAACTCCAAGTGGGAAGGTGTCAAATTTGCCCCCACTAACCTGTCCATCTTTGTCATTGTCATGGACACATGCCTGCTTTGAAGATGCCAAACCATTCACCTGCTTATCAGGGTGTCATTTAAAATGTCTCTGCACAATCCAACCCATTTAACTGAAATTATTCTATAAAAGCCAAGTAAAATAGATAACCCCACTTATCCAGGCATCACTAGACCTTACCAACATTCCTAAAGGAAGTCAGCCAAAGTGTGATGAGCACTGTTTTACACATGGCAGCCAGGACAGTGGAGAGAGAACTCAGTTTCTTCATGAGGATGCTGGTGCCCTCCGTCATGACAAGAGCCAGATGCTGTGAGGGCTCATTCTTTATTAACAGCATAACCTCTTCATGTGGAACAAGGGCAGTGTAATACAATGGCTCCTGTTTGTGCACCTTCTAGGCAGTCCCTTGGCACTAACTTGCCCAGCCTTTGTCCAGGAAAAGTAGCCCTAACTGCCATGATCTCTCAGCCCACAGGGAAATTGCCAAAGGCAGCCTACGTGTGAACAATTAAAAGCAAAAACCCCGCCAACCCTAGATCAACAAAACACAACCTAAAAATCATAGCCACAGATGAGGCACACTAAAGAATCCATCTGGTCATGCACAGTTGGCTGTTTAGTGATGTCAAACACAGCTTGGTTTCATCTGTCCTAGGAGAGGCTGCTCCGCAAGTCTGTCATGAAGCTGTACCTCTTGAGTGGAGGCTTTGCTACTGTTCCTCCATCCTCATCCTCCTCTTTCACAGCACTGGAGCTGTGGCAGCGCAGAGAATGAGGGAAAGGTAGAAGGAAAGTCCAGTGTTAACTCACACTGGCAAACATTTTGATTGCTTTTGTGCATCACACTCTCCAAGCACGTCTTTGAAATGGTTAAATGTTCGGAAGATGGCACTGCAGGAGCTGAAGAACCTGGAGCACTTTATGCACAGGACTTAATAGCAGCAGAATGACTCCTAAATCCAAGCAACCTCAATAGTTGGCCCAGGAAGCCAAGCTGAGTGTTGGATACTGCCAAACAGAATGTGCTGCCTTCCCCTCCCACCTCCTGAAACACAGATCATCTGGGTAGCAAACGATGCCAGGACAGCTAAACATCTCCTACTTGCATCACCCCTGCTACTCTAGACCCTCCTGGAGCTGCCAAAGCATGATGATGATTTAGTTGGAAAAGTGTTTTCAGCCCTCATAGACCAGACCTTTAACCTTGGATTTTGTGCATCTCTACCGCTCCCATCTCTCCCTCTTGCACCCTGCCCCCAAACATTGCTTCTCTCTGAGTAACAGCAATTTTAACTGTCTGGCCTTAAAATGGTGGGAGGCTCTGGCCCTCTACTGAGCAGCAGCTTTTTCATGGGTGAGTGTGATTGCTCTTTGCTCATAATATATTCATTTGTTAAATCTCAGTTTGAATATGAGTAAATGCTGAAATAATTTTCTTGGATTTTAGTCACCAACATGAGGACAGGCATCCTGAAAGCTTGTTTATCCACCTTCCCTTTCCTCTCCCAGCACACTCTGCATTTCCTAAAATATCCTCCCGCTAGAGCTTTTGTCTTCACAGCCTTTGCAGCTCTTCTGCTGCCATTGTGTGAAAATAGGAGTGAGCCCTTTCTTTGTGGCCTGGCAGGATGAAGGGGTGGGATGGGTGTGGAGGCGTCTGTGCGTGCCAGAGAGTGAACAAGCATGAATAGGGCCAGCTGGCCCCTCTCGTGCCCGTCCTCCCATCATTTCCATCTGATACTGCCTGTTCATTGTAATTTTGCAGGCCACATTCACTAACACAAAGAGACTAGGGAGCAAGCAAATGAACAGATATTTAAAGGGAAAAAGCTTTATTTCTTATTTTCTTAGATCATGGTAGACTGCAAAACAACAGGGAAAAATGAGATCTACTTTGTTGTCCTTTTTTTTTTTTGCCAGTCAAGCTGCTTCTTTTTTTTAATAATAAATCAAACAGAAGAAAAACAACCAGGAAATTGTTCTCACAAAAACATGCTTTTTAATAAAAAAAGAGAATAATGTTTATTGAGAGGGATTCTTTTCTGGATATGTACATTACTAATGCAGGAGGATTATGCTAACAGAAAACGCCAAACATCATGGATTGACTTCCAAAGTGTGGATAGTCCAAAGAGCAACATCCTCAGAGCAAATAAGTCAACAGGAACAAGTGAACAGTGGTTTGGGGTTTTTTTTTACAAGAAATTACCAGCCATTATGACTGAAGACCTGACACGTAATAACCTGCAGTGAGATGTACAGAAATCTGTAAGACCACACAGATTTTGCACAAGAAGGTAACTGTTTGTGTAAGACTTTCCTCCAGAAAATGGAAGCAGGTTCTAGACAGTTTTGGAAAAAGACAAAGAGAAAAAAAAAGGTGAAAAAAAGTGCAGGAAAATACTAACATTGGATATCCTCAGATCACAGTGAATGCCAGTCCTGCTGGGTCGAAATGCTGTCTGATACCTTTATCTTCACCACTTCTGCTTACCCTCAATCAATTGCTTTATCATCACGATGTAAGGAAAATTAATGTGAGCCTTCTCCTGCTATTGCCTTTTTGCTGCAGCTCTTTTCAACTTGCAGTTTACACAAAAAGTGCAAAATTCAACACACCCTCAGGTGAAAGACACATGCATCCTCCCAGCCAGAGCAGTACTAATCACAGCTCATCATTTCAATACTAAGTAATGCTGCACAGAACATCACACAAATACTGTCAGAGCAAACTCAGCAGCAGTAATTCTGGGGGAGGGAGAACACAGAGATCAATAACTGCCACCAGTTAAGTTTCCCACATGTTGGAGTGCTTTGAAGCAATTTCTCCCACTGACTGCACTCGGGATTTATTTTTTGTTCTTATCCAGAAACAATGTAGGCTACTGGGAAGAGGTAAGAGGTTGATTTTATGCAGCACTTCCCAGAAAAGCAGCAATATAAAAGTCAACATCGTATTTTTCTTTCAATTTTTACCTCTACTTAGTTTTCTTTTTAACAAATGTGTGACTCAGCTCAGTCTGGGTTGTGCACTCCTGACTGCCAGGCACAATCCCCTGTGAGGCTTTTTTCACCTCTTGATAACCCTTACAAACATTCCTTCTGTCTTAGCTTTCACTTAAAGGTTAAAGCCTTTGTCTCACCCCAAAGCAGGCAGAGGATGTCGTTGCTAATAACCAGGTCTGGGGATGTGAGAGGGAGACCCTCTACTCCCAGCATTTAGGTTAGCATGCTCCCAAAAGAATTGTTCACTTCTCAGAAGGAGGAACAGTTTCCATGGGCTAATCCACACAGTCAAAAGAAAAAATCCATGATTTCTCCCTTTTATCCTCAGTGGGACACACATTTCTCTCTCAGCAGTGTGCTTTCTGCAGTATCTCCTGCTAAAATAAATGGTGGGTTCCCTAAGCAGTGATTTTTGCATCTTCAGGCTTTCTCCTGTTTCTCCAGCTTCCTTCTGTCATATAGATCATATTCCATAAACATTACCATGAGAGGACCATATAGTTTTCATGTTAATTTGAAAATTACTCCAGAGCTTCAGTAGATTTGCTGGCTTCTGAGCTTGAAGGAGTTTACATCTCCCTGTGGTTCACTACATCTGTGGGGTTTAGCTTCTGTAGCATTTAAGCTTTGACCTAAGGACAAGTGCAGAGGCCAAAAATCAACTCCTTACTCAGCTGAAGAGCTGCAGCTAGCAAGCCTGCCATGACTCATTTGTCAGCATGTAGCTCTGACAGGTTTGTTAGTGTGGGATAAGCTTCACCCCAACTGGACAGGCCTGAGTGATGGAGCAGACACAAAGGCTTTGGAGGACAGAGGTTTGTAAGAAGTCAAATATTTTGGTATTTTGGAAGGAGGAATTTGAGTAAAATTGACCTCAAATCTATGACCTATTTTCTTCTGGATTCTAGGAAGTTCTCCTTTTGACAGATTAAAAGCTGCAAAAGAATTATAATATTGGAATCCCTACAAACAGGTGAAAAGGGGCTAAGATTTGGGTGTTTTAATCTAGGCAACAATTAGCTCTAATTCTATGCATGGCAACAGCTATTGGCACTAAATAAGATAAAACAACAGAAACTGGTTTAAACTCTGGTTAAACGTGCTCAGAGAACTCCTGTAAATAGTCTAGACAGTAGTGGTTTAGTACCAATTTAGAATATCAGTCTATCTTGGTAAGAAATGCTACTGAGAAATTTGTTGACTCTGTGCTCCTTTAAAATTCAGGTAATTTTTAGGCCACATATTGAATTTGTTGCTCATGCTTTTATGAATGATAAAAACCAGATGGAACATGTTATAGGAGTTGCAGGAATTGCATTCTGCCTATTGAGGTGCCCACATCTAATATGCATCTATTACGTATAAACATTGCCTGGAGGCAAACATAAGAAGAGAACATGAAGCAAGGGTGTATAAAAGTCAGGATATTATTGAGTTAAAAATGGGAATTCATCATCCCACCTGATTTTACCTTAAGAACAGAGCCATCAAAGTTTCTCACAGAGAATTCTTACTCTTGTATGAATTTACTGCTTAGCGAGACTTTATCTATTTGACTGAAATTCCAACTGGAAAATACATTAGAAATATTTAAATATTTCTAATAGCTTGCAAAGAGTTTGAAAGTTTTCAATCGTATTCAGTACCAAACTAAATTTTAAATTCCATCTGGGGAATAACAACATAATGTTTTAGATTATTCAAGTTAAACCAGTGCTAAAGAGATAAAATGGGAACTTTCAATTTCCTCCCCATTAAAGGTGTTCTTAGTTCAGTGGAGACATATTCCTGATCACATCTTTTTCTTCTCAAAATGAAGGCTGTAATTAAAAAAGAAAACCAGAAAACCAGCATTTAAGCAAATTTATAAAGTTGAATATTATGGATTTGGACAAAATGACCTTCCAAAGTTAAAGAGAAGCTGAAATAGCCAATAATTGAAATGTCACAAGAGGAACTGGCTGCTGAGAAAAAGCAAATATTTAAAGTTGAGAAATATTTAACAAGTCACTGGATTAATTTCTCTGCCAAGTTCATCAGAGCCAAATATATTTCTATTTGATGTCAGGGACATCAGGTACAATCTGACTAACCTTATGGGCATAAAACAACCCCGGAGGCCTCTTTAGCCCAGAACAGTTTTAATGCAGAACATGCAGAATGCAGAACAGTTTAATGCAGAAAGAAATAATGTCATATATTGAACATATTTTTCAGTGAGGTAGATGTACCTTGGTATTGAAGACAAAGAACTGCATTTTATGAAAGAAAGTTATAATTGTATGAATAACTGCTTGTGCTTCCATCTTTTACTGCTTGCTCTGAAGGAGCTGCTGTTGCAGCAGAATCCAGCTCTTTTATTAGAAGCTAAATATGAGATACTCCTGTCACTTGACATACATAAGATTTATGTCCCTTCAGGGAGCAGTTTTGAGTTTTGCTCTTCTACTTCACTGGCTTCTCACCATCTTTACTCCATGGAAATATCATCGTGATTAGCCAACAATCACAGACTTTAATTAAATTGGGATTTCAAGGTGGTTCCTGCTTTGTTTTCTTGATCTCCAGCCTGATTGCACAAGTAGATACTTTCATGTTTGCAAAAGTAGATACTTTCATGTTTTCAGTCTACTGATTTGAACTGCAACAAATTGTGACCACTCATGTTCAAAAGGCTGGGTTTCTAGAGGGATGTAATTTCACTCGGGGAAAAGAAAAAAAAAAAAAAAAAAAAAAACCAAAAAAAACACAGTGGGAATGAAGCTGCTCAATGGGAAGTGGCTAGAGCCCTGGTGGAGACAGATGGACAGATGGACAGCTCCTGCTCAGGGCTCAGCACCTCATCCCCATCCTCCTGAAGGAGCTGGATCTCAGGGAGGCCGGTCAGTGAAGCAAGGGCTGCACCCCCCACCACTGACCAAGTCCCTGCATGGTCACTCCTTGGGGCTGCTGCCTGCTGGTGGTGCCACCACCCACACCTGGGACAAGGGAAACCCTCAGCTGCTCTTCTTCTTGCAAATATCTGAAAGGTTCACCTTCAGTGCCTCTTTCACTGGAACAGCTTGTGGAATTAAGAGTTAGGCTGACTACTGCAAAACCTCAGCCATATATTTCAGTTCAGTCTCAATTTTACCTTTGTGTGCACTACTTTTAAAAAGAAGCATAAATATGCTATTAATAATACTAATGACAGTGTCTGTTCCAGCACAAGATTATTTGGATGTGTTTATGGCAGCCTATGATTTAATTTACACACAACTGAACTGGTGAGATTTACAACTGGCACAGTAGATCATCTCTATGTACATCTTTATTTAGAAAGTCCCTATATTATTGTTATATGGATAAAATTAATCTTTTAAAGGGCTACATAAAGCCCAGGCTAAGCTTGTTCATTAAGCACTCAACACATGATATTTTAGTGACTGAAAGGGGAAAAAAATAATTAAAACAATTTGTGTCAGTACTGTAGCATGTGACTGCATTGACAAGGTCACCATGCTAAACTGACATCATCCACACCACATGCAACTTCAAAAAATCCTCCAATATTTCCATGGTGATGCATGTAAAGTGTCAGACTACCAAGCGTATTTTTCCTTTCTGCCTGTTTAATAAGCAATTTTGTTTTTAAGTTAGGACTTCAGTAGACTTTTAATTTTCAGGACAAAAAGCTTAAGTGACCTGTTGAGCTTTTTTGGCTACCTGTAAAAACCACCACTTTTCCCTCTATTACATATAAATTTTATTTCCTAAAGTACTCTCATTGACTCAGATAACCAGCAGTTTCTTTAGTAATTAGAAGCTTATTAGGTTGTTATTTACAGTGTAAGTGATCAATAGTTTTTACTCTGGATCAGACAGTGTCAAAGCCCTAATAATTGGTATTAAATGTAAGAGAGATACTGCAACCAAAGCAAACATTAGAAAATCTTCCACAAGTATATACTATACTGGGATTATTAAAATTCCTGATACTGGCTAAAATGTTTAATGCGCTGAATACAAATGATATTTTAAAGAAAGATTTGTGGATCAAAGATGGATTTAATAATCATAATGTTTAGGAATTTGTTTTGAAAGTATTTTTAATTGGATAATGTCAGACTTCTGAATTAAAATGCTGTGTTCATTAGCATTTCAATAGGTTATACTATCAACTCCTTTTGACATAAAAGAATTTGATTCATTTTAAAAATCATGAATCTCATGATCTTTTTTCTGCTGCCACTGGTTTTCAGTAATTTGATTATCTTCTACAAGAAGAGCAACAGGAACCACATGGGCTTTGCTGGTAATGATGGTCTATATATCTCTTCTCTGAAAGAAGCTCTGCTGCCTTTGAAAGTAATTTGCAGTTTCTTATCAACACAGAATTAAAAAGTAATATTGTCTAATTTGTTATGTTCAGTGGCACAGAGTATTGTAGAATTCTATCATGTGTAAATCGCTTTGGGACCTGTATTATGTGACCATAATCAAGAGTACATAAATGAATTTCAAAATTTATGAAAGTGTTTATTATTAGCCAAGAAAAATCTGAAAAGATGAACTTGTCCATAGATTTAATAGTCTCTTAGCAAGATGTGTATTTTGCACACTCAAACCTCAGTGCAGTTTATAAAATAATAATTTGTACTTTATAGTTGTATTGCAAATGACTGGTGTGGACATTTCAGAACAGGACAGGGCGTAATTGTGTAAGTCTCAGAGTAAATCTGTACATTCAACATGATGAACTCCTTGCTTGCAGAAGTTATCTTCTATTTCAATAGGAACAAAAACTGATTACTGTTGATCACTTAGACATAACTGCTTGTAACAGTCAACAAGCCATCACAGTAAGGTATAAAGACAGCCCTTAGGAGAAATGCTGCCTATCTGATGACATTTAAAGCTTTAAAAAATTCCTTCTAGATACTGCAGGAAATCATCATGAGCCAGCGCAGGCTGCCAATGCCACTGAGTGGAACCAAGCCATTAAATCATGTGTATTGGTAACATTGCCATCCAAACCATTAAATTAATTTATGGAGCTGGTCTTGCAAACAGTTCATCATGTTAGCAATGCCAAGGTCTGTGGTAGGATCTACCAGGGTGAGAAAAGCCGATCACATGGGTACACGTGCATGATGCTGCCTTGCAATTGGATCAACCATCCTTTTGTGTTGATTTTAGCAGTTCTAAGAAATAAAACACGGTTTAAATGATATCCTACTACCTCTTGTCCCTCTACAATGTTTTGATAAGAGAAGTAAGGCATGAAGTTCCTGTAGCTGTTTGATCTGACATTATCAGGTATGTATAAACAGATGATGATGTTTTAGCAGAGCAAATAAATTGTATGTCATTTTTTATTAAACAAAGAGTATAATAACTGGACTATATTATCACAATGGAAGCATAGAAGACCATAGACTGTACAGCTGAAACCCTGTAGCAATATTTGTTCCTCATATTTAAAGAAATGTATCTTCATCAAGCTTTCACAATGGCTGCATCTTGCTAATGTAAAGAATCTTCACTCTTGTTAAGGCTAGATGATTATAATTAAAAGATAAATGTACTGTTAGAAGGTTCTACGCCACACTCTATGAGAATTTAACAGAAAGACATACATTATACCTGTATGTGAATTATAATGGCTTCTCAGCAGGGAACGCAGAATCACTTACAGTACGTAAACATTTAAAGAGGAAAATGCTAACACACTGAAAGAGTTTAACATCAGTAGCGATTTATCAAATGAAGAAGTTTCATAAAGTCCACTCTCTGGGAGAACATTCACCATTAGACAAAAGCCTGGCATCCTTGATAGTCTGAAGTTCAATCAATTTGAAAACCAAAACCATTCAATGAGATAAACAAGATTTTAAGAAAACCATCATCTTCTTTCTCAGGTAAAAGCCAGAATTAAAATAATAATTATTAAAATAATCCAACCAATTCGCTTTACAGGCAAATTTACACACTGTCTCTTTAAAACACAGCATGCCCAAAAGCCTTTTGGGTTTGGAATGTAGCACTGCACCAAGTATTTCACAAAGCCTCTAAATATCACAAGAAGCTTTTTTTAAAAAGAAAAAAAATAAAATTCCAGCTGACTGAGACTGTTCTAGCAGGAGTGCCTCAGCTTTGCTCCCAGACCTGGAATTCCAGATAAACAACAGAGGACAGCAAACAGATTTTTTTTTTTTTTTTTTTGATTTTTTTTTTAACACGTCCTTTTGTGATGCAGCTACAAGATGACTGATGAGGTTAGGGACAAAGAGAGTGAGAGTGCAAGTGCCATCAGGGTGAGCTGTGTGCTTAGATAGGAGCTGGTAGGAAGAGCCAGGGAATTCTCCGCGGATATGTGACTGGTGGAGACTCCCGCTGTGCTGTCCTTCCCCAGAGCGTTCTGCAAGACACAACACCTTTCTCGGTCACCATCACAATATTTTCATTGCAAAGCATTTAAGTTCTACTTCATGAAATTCGTCTTTTGTTTGTCCATGTCCCACCCTCCACTGATACCTACATATCAATCTCATTAATTGAATGATAAAAAGGGCATTAAAATAGATGTTGCAATGACAGTATTTTGAAATTAGTTAACACCAGAACTGCACACCTCAAAAAAGAGAAGAATATTAAAAAATTCTTACTTTAGCAATGATTCCATGTGTAAAAGTACGGTATTTTTTAAGGATCTGTGTTTATCATTCCAGTTAATTTTATAATAGCAAAAGCAGGACCCCTACAGAAACTGCACTTTCTGTACAGTCAACAGAATGAATTTGTTTGACAAGTTATTTCTGGATAACAATATATAAAATTTAATCCATGGGTGCAGATTATTAAGTAAGTACCTTTGCTAGGTGCAATGGTGTTTACTATGGCATCTGCCTAAACACGTACCATACATGTACTGAAATATAAAATCAGCAGAGGACACTTTGAGCCCAGCTCTGAACTTCTAAGTGAGATCATTCTTTAATGCATTACGATATCCAAACACAACAAAACTGACAAGACAAGTGTGAGATAGCCCATGATAATCTTGACTTGCAATGTCTTTTCTTATGGGGCGGCACCGGTGCTGTGAAGCATCCAAGATCCACACTTACCTCATTAAGACAGAGCTCTGTATCTACAGATTCATTGGATTTTCGCTTCTTCTGTGCCTATGAAAAAATACAGATTTTATTCCCTGTACAATTTATACTTCCAGCAGCACAAAGCACTTAGATAAATTTGCATCAGTTGTCATAATCCTATAATTTTGACAGCAATTTGCACATTATCAGCAAATAAACTCCAAATGTAACTGCATGTTTTCCAATAACATTCACGTTCTCATTTGAATTTACAGCAAAATTTCCAACAGTCAACTAAGGATACTTAGTAATTACAATGATGAGTGCCATCAGATGCACAGAACATGTCATCTCTTTTATGGCCCCTTAAAAATGCTGCTGGACATTCATGAGAAGAAATGAAATATGACAGTTAATAATTACCATAGTACCACTGCATATTAACAAATAATCTATGATATACCTCAGTTTTAGGAAAATATACAACACATGAGTATTTTATCCTTAATGATTCTTGCAATTTTCCCAACTATTATGATAAAAATATAAATATTATTTTAATATATGTCACGGTTGCCAGAGAATCTCTTCTACAAAGCTGCAAAATGAACACTGACTCAAGCAAGAAGCATTTCAGGTGACATCATCCAAAATGGAAGGAGCAGCCTGCACTCTGTCCAGCAGTAGGAGGTGTTTAATATTTCCATTCCTCAAGTGAATAAGTCTGGGCTGGGTGTTTTCTGCTTTTCTAGAAGGGCAGCACTAATCTCCAAGGTGTGGAAGGTGCACTCAATAAACAGTGCTATTGCTGACTTGAGCACTCCAGTGATTCTCAGTATCAATTCGTTCTTTGTACATCCCAGAAAAAAACCAAGCACCCTTTTATAGGAGGTAACTGTGCTAAAGTCAGTTCTTGTAAGAGAAGCCTTGGGATTACAAAACTACTGACTCCACTGGGCAGATCTGGTGCTTCCACCTGGAAGTTTTGTTGGACCTGCAACTGATTTCCTGCAAAAAATGAAGATTGGAATCTCAGAGTGCTGCATTCATTTTGCACTGCAGAATCTCACTGGTTTAGGCAGTGATGGCCTGGACAAAAGCTGATGTGAGAAATGCTGAGCAGTCTGATTTTTATGCCCTCAAAAATTCAGTTCCACACTGCTATTTTATTTCATATCTGAGAGCCGCTGGTTCTGCCAACGGATACAAAATGGTCTTTGACCTAATTACTGATTTTAGAATTCAAATTAAAGAACTGAACTTCTCATTAGGAAACACATTCTCTGCTTTTGATGATACATGAACATGTTACAGACAACTGAAAAAGTTGTCTGTAAACAGTTGGGATTTAAGAGAAAGACAGCTTAGATACAGTAATAATACATTCTTGAATGTATGTTGATAATTTTTTGTATATATGACAAAATAATAGCTCAATTTACTAATAAACACCCTCCGTAAAATTTCCTTCTTATATACCCTCTCTTCTAATTTGTACTATTAAAGTGGTTATGGTAAGCATAAATTTAAGTGTCTAAATAGAAAAATAAATGCCTAGAAGTAAATGTACAACAAAAAGAAACATCACAGTGAATCATTTGTGCTCAGTTTGTAGTGGATAGGAAACTACTTTTAAAGACAATTTGGTATCTGTCAACTCCCAAATGGCTGGCTCCAAGGAGGCAGGTAAATTTAAATCCTGATTTTCTTAGGTCTGTAACACCCATACCTTGAATTGGAATGTGAGGCTTCAGATAAAGCCTCTGGATCAGAGGTTCAGATCCCAAAGGTGTTGGCTGTAAGGATCATACAAGCCTCTTATTTCTTAGTTTGTTACTTATTGCTAACTTTTCTATTCCCACATGTGTTTGTTTATTTGAAACACTGCTTTGCTGCTTACACCTGCTGTGGATTGACAGCCCAGTGCTAACTACAGGTCTACACCTGATAGCTGGTCTCAACACCAGAGTCAGAATTTATATGCCTTTTGTACTGTGTTTATCAAATGAGCAAAGAGAAAAACATCATTATTTTGCCGGTATGCAGTAAAGTCTTCCTTTACTTCATTCAGCCTGAAAACAATAGAGTGCAGCAGCTAAAACATATTTACCATTGAGAACACTATTTTAAGGGAAAAATTGACAGCTAGGAAAAAAAATCACCATAAAAAAAAAAACCCTTTTCAATCATTTTGATAAACATTGTCTAGTTTTCATTTGGAAGGTGACTCTTCTCTGCATCCATATACTTATTGTAGACATTGTAACATCAACAACACTTATTCACACCCATCCTCTATTAAAACGTCCCCCTCTCTTAGCACTGAAAAGCAATTTTAATAATCAGGCAGGCTTTTCCCTTATCAAACCAGAAAGGACAGTATCTTCTATTTAAAAATACAACAAAATGTAACCTTTTATTGGGAGGAAGACAAACAGAAAGAAAAAACTGTCATTCTGAGGAGGAGATGAGACATTGTATGCCAAGTTTCAAATTGGAAGAGTACATTTTTAGTGTTGAGTTATAAACCTGTGAGAATGGGTTATAATGGAAATACTGGCATAGGCTGCACTACTGAAATACAACAGTGCACCACTAAATCACAAATAATGGGATAAAAAACCCAAACCTACATGTTGAAGAGAGTGCTTTAGTGAATGTCCTTTACTTACAACCAAAGGGGAAAATTCTTCCTGCCCTGTCTGGGGCAGAAATAGCTCTACAACTAGCAGAGCTCTTTGTTTGTGCTACAGTAACACCTTATCAGAGATTAAAAAAAAAAAAAAATAAATCAGAGTTTAGAGGTTATGCTGATAGCCCTGGTAGAAATAGACCCAGACTGGGAGACGTGCATTTGAATTAAAGAGGATACCCTCTGCTGTCAGATATTTACTTTCTAACATCTCCCATTATCCTAAAAATTTAAACAAGAGAAATGAGTGTCCATCACGTACAGCTGCAGACAATTCTGGAATAACTGCACCATCAGTTAATTTGGGAATTGAGAGTTGTTCATTATGCAAGATGCCAAAGATTCACTGCCAATCCCATCTCAGGTATCCAGCTTGCCTACCAAACAGGCAAGAAGGTGTTTTCAAATGTTCTGGAAGTACCTAACTGCACAGGAGTAAGAGAGCACACACAAATGGCTAAGTTGTCTGTATTCAAATTTGTATTCTTTTAAAATTTTAATATAAAGCTGTTTATCTGGTGACAGAAATATCTATGGGGATTCTATGATTAAATAAAAAAAACAAGCAGGGCTGGGCTGATAAAAATATTGATTTTAAAAAACAGTGAAGGAAAATCTGCTTAAAATAAGCAGCTAACAAAGACATATGAGTTTTTTTCTACTGAGGAAAAATAGCATTTGCTAATGACTTACTTAATGACACACTGAGCTGTGACATATCTCAGTCTGTAAAACAAAGTTACATAAATGGGCTGACACTTACTCCAGCTTTGCAAGGAATTGCAATTCATTAATGTGAGCTACTCTGGCAAAGCTGCTTCCATACAGCCAACAGGCTTGACCTCACTGAAGCTTTTATGTTTTGTAAAAATGAATATCTCCTTTCCCAGAGAATCTCCTCACTGTAGCAGCACAAACAATAGATATTTAGAGATAACTGTATTTAAGCACCTCCTGATGAGCTACAGTATCATGTCTGCTAGACACATGCAAACCTTCTTTTGGTCTCAAAACCCTTTAGTTTTCAGTATCAGAACTAAAATATTGGATTTGGTCAGGGGCTGGTAGAGTAACCAACAGCATGTCCAGAAAAAAAAAAAATCTCATTATGAGAAGCAAAATTTTACTTCTTTCTTGCCTAGAAAGAGAGTTAAATCAGGATCAGCAGATGACCTAGTGATTTTCTGAAAAGAAAAAGGAATAGGGCTTATAGAGACGTTTCTCCTTCAGAAGACTCTGTGGACCTCCATGTTTCCTTCTGATCCCAATGCATCCTAGATGAGTTTAATTGTATGTCCCTAATTAGTCTTTTCTTGCCCTGTACCTAATAATTATTGTAAGATCCTCCTAAAACAACTCCCTGCTTTCCATTCCCCCAAATCCCTCTGGATCCATCCTTTGCAGACACTACAGCCCTGAATTTATACCCAGAAATGCAATCTTGCAATTATGCATCCAGCTTTTGCAAATCCCAGCACTGCATGGTTAATAAAAGCATTAAACATTGCAGCAGTGTCTCACCAGGAGTCAGTTCACACACTTATGGCTTGTCACCCAGCAGTATTTTTATAAGTTCACTACAGCATCAATTTCTGCTACTCAAAGCAAGGAAAATCTCTGACTGGGGATGTTTCCCAATGGAGGTGAGCTTTAATGTGAGGGAGGGAAGGGAAGGAAAAGGATGTAAAGAGAGCTGAATGCATTGCTCTGAATGCAAACAGGCACAGAGTGAGCACCCAAATTCAGAACCCAGCCCCATTCTTTAGCTACCCACTTTGGCCTTTATGGAACGTATTGCTTGGACAGGAAGAGGCAATAGAAGCACCGTTAGGACAGATATCTGCTAGGTAGGCTGTTTATACAGCTGATTTTAATGAGTGAGCCCTTGTCCTCTCCTGAGATCCTGCTTAGTTATGCCCATATTAACAAGCCTTTCTGAAGAAGAGGGACAAATCTCCCAGAATGCATCCTTCAAATGACCACACTTCTAAAGTAGCTATAACAAATGAGTGTTTGTTCTTTTTGTTCTTCTCCTGTGTTGATTAGAGAGATTTACTATGCAACTAACCTGCTTTCCCCAACAGCAGGACACAAACAATAAGCAGAGAAATATACAGACTGTAAAAATGCAATCAGTTTAACTCTTGTGTGCTCACTACGTGGATGGTGCATCTATCACAACTGACAATAGTATTTTCTTATTAGCACAGGAGTACTTTGCCACACTGGAGTATAATTACTTTCAACAGGGAAGATAAGAAAAGTGTGGGTCAGAGACACAGGCTACTGAAATAAGGATCCAATTCAGCACGGGGTAATTCTGAAACCCACACCATGCAGCCAGAGTGCAGAGTTATTTAAGCTATAAAAACAAGCAGCTCTGCACTGTCCTATAACAAAGCAGCCAGCTCTTTTTTCTGCTTTGGTTTTTTTTTTTTTTTTCCTCTCTGCTGAATCAACCCCCAAGACACAAGCTTGGGGCATGAAATTATCAGTTGTCATTCTGCATAAAAGCACTACAGTTCTGTCATGACACTTTGTGGAGAGAAGAAAGTATCTTCTAGAAACAAGCATCATGAAGACATTACTGGCACTATGCTCCAGAGCTACATAGATAACACCCACCACAGAAAGAAGCAAATCACAAGATTTTCAGCTGAGACATTAAATAAAGTAAACTAAGCATCCCCAAATATGCATTGGGAAAACACACACTGAGGCGATTTTACAGCATTCCCCTTATCCCTCAACATTAATAAATTCTTGCTGGATCTGAGGACTTAAACATGAGAAATGAGAAACAGAGAGCAACCTTAAAGCAGGGCAGTTTGTTTTCTGGCCAGGAAAGAGAAGGTCTATAGGAATCCTGTGGAAGAGGGGCTGGAACAAAGTAGGTCCCTGTTGTGCTAAAGCCAGCTTGGCAGCTCTGCACTCACCAAGGAGGGAGAACCACCCAGTCCCTCTGGCCAGGGCCAGGTGGGCTGGGAGCAGCATCTCCTTCCCAGACTGCAGAGGAACAACAACTCAAAACAGCTCTGGTCTCACAGACACTGCAGACACTTGGGGCTACTGATAGATGCAGATGGAAACACACATGGCAGCAGACACCACTTCAGAATTCTAAGAAATGGGCAGAAGAGTTGATAAAGTCTGATATGGAGAGAGGGTAAACTCCCTTCAGCTTCTTCAATTTGCAAATTGTTAGAAAATTTGATTGAAGAGGTAAGAATTGGAAGTAATCCTCCCAAAATGACCTGAAAACAGCGTGGAAGGAAGGAAAGATGACCTATATGATATTCATTATTGCTAGACCATTCCCAGATCCTTATGTTAATAAACATGAGACCTCATTAAGTTCCATCTCTCACTGCACTTATTTGGCTGGGATAACATGGCACAAAAATTGCCTAACAGCAATCTTAAAGGTTTTATAAAAAACAGATCCTATCAGAAACACCAAACTGATCAAACAGCTTACAAGGACCAGACACAGAGATCTTCAAATATTTATTTCAAGCAATTAGTTTCCCAGTGAGCACAGCACAAAATATGACACCCAGCCAAGACAACTGAGCTGACTTACCTTTCATGGCAGTACAGTAACTTGCTAACAATTTTGTTTTCATGTTCAGTCATTCATTTAGCTGAGTAAAATGAATTTCTATAGTCCCAGATTCTTCCTTCCTATTTTTAGGGGATATTATACAATTCTCCTAATATGGTCTTTTTATGGATTTGCTGCAAGCAAATATTTTTGCATTAAGAAAGGCAGAGGAGGAAAGAGAATGCTAAAAAGCAGAGACTGAAAAAGTTTTACTAGGTTAATATCTCAGCATCTCGGGCTGCCTAGGTTGTTGAGTTTTTTCTCTAGATATAAAACTGAACATCCACGTAATCCAAAGCTGAGTTGTTTTGGATTTTATCATTAAAACACATTTCTCAAGTGATTCACCACAGAGATCAACCCAGTGCCATGGACAGCAGGTACAGGTAGCATCTGGCTGCTGCACACTGAACAGCACCTGAAGAAAAACAGCAGGAACACAAAGCCATTGCAATCCAAGTTAAAAGATGTATTCAGCTCTTAATTTAGAGGACAGGTAAGTAATTGAAGCACAAGAGATCCCACAACACTTCTCCAGCCTGGGGTGTGTGGCCTCACATGTCCAAAGACAGGAACAAAGTTGTTCAGCTTGGCAGCAGGGGAAGTTGCTGCCTCCTGGATTAGCCATGGTGCCCTCGAGTGTGGTGGGAAGAGCCCTGAGCAGCTGTCAGCCAGGGCTGCTGTGGGACCTCTTCCCTAGTGAGCCTTGGAAGAGGCACTACACCCATGCCGGGCTCCTGCAGGGCAGCAACACCTCCAGGTGCTCCAGGGCAGGCAGAATTCCCTGTGCCTGCTGCTCACTGGAGAATCTCCCTCGCTGCAGTCACACAGCAGGACAGAGTGCAGCCAGGACTCTGCTGAGGGAGCCTCCACAGCAAAAGCAGAGCTGCGGAGGGCAGCTCAGCAGGGATGCTCAGCCTCATGAGACTCCCAGTTCAGAGCTGTGGGAGGGGAAGGGATGGAGCAAACAAGGTCAGGCTCTGCCTCTGTGCCCTGGCAGCAGGACCAGGGGTGCTGCTCTGTGGTTCTGCAGCTGGAAGGGAAGATCAGGCAAGCTTGCCTGAACAGCAATCTGAGCCTCAGCACGACAGGAAGCTTCCCTTCGTGCCATGCCAACCTTGAGCAGCCGGCATTATTGCTGGTTTTCTGAGTGCTGCCCTCACTCATTAATTTGAAAAAGGAAGGCAAGGGAACGACCATGAACATCTGCTTTTAGTTAAGCACCTTGAAATGTTCAGGACTTTCTATTAACAACACGTGTATGCATGTGTGCACTGTGAGTACTGGCACACTTACACAGAGACAAAAAACGCAGAAAGCCTTAAAAGGGTGAAAACACTTCAGGTAAAAAGTGACTCTTCCTGCAATTACAGAGAGGCAAAGGCTAATACAAACTAACTGTGAAGTAGCCTTGCATAAGAAGGTAAAAGAAACCAGTTATCTGAGCACCCACCCATGCCCTCCCTGCCTCTGTTTAGTTTGCACATTTCAAGCCCAGCGTATTAATTTCCACAGTTGTGTGATGGTGTACCCAAGTCCCACTAAATCATGGCATGATTCAGAGGGTAGTTCTTTTCTTTTAAAATAATCCACTCTTGAACAGCTGTGATTTGGATTAATTAGTGAATTTCGCATTTTGGCACAATCTGCTCTCCAGAAGTGCCACTGAAATAAAAATTTAAAGCATTCACTCCCTTCTCTAATCCTGTAGCTGAATTTTGCAGGTGCACAGATGCATCCTCAGAACTGGCAGGGCTGCAGTTGCCGTGAACTTGCTGCAGTACTTGTCTCAGTTCCTTTCTAGCACTGACAATACCATTTACAATAAAAATATAGAATTTTTTTTTAAAATAGTGGATTCAAATCTAGCAAGGTGAGTATTAAAAAAAAAAAAAAAAACAGGTTATAGTGCATTGTGGCTTTGATGGGCAGCTATTCCTCAAGAATTTAGCTAGAACCACACACATAACGTGAAAATTTTCACCCAAATAATTAATGTTTTAGATCTTTTTTAATATGAAATGTAAGACAACTTCATCTTTAAGCATAGCTGCTAGCAATGTCTATGACAACCTATTTTTATTTTCATTAAAATAAAAGCCTTTAGAAATCTGCAGAAAGGTGTTCAAATTCACTACTAGCATTCCTGTTTAATAATTCTCAAGGCATTTTAATTTCTTAAAAAAAAAAAAGTGAATAAGTATCATACAATTTGGATTATTGGCATTTTATTTTCTAAGAGAAGCATATTTTTCAACTGATTTAAGTCATGACTGAAAAAAAAAATCCAATTGGTCTCATCCACAGATATCCATTAGCTAAGCTAGTCCTTGGTTTGTCCTGTCAGCTTCCTAAATGTTATTAAAAGACCCCTGCAAAATGGATCTCAAAACTCAATACTTGTGAGAGACTTTGATGTAGCATCCAACATTCATTCTCCCCTTGCTGAAGTGAGTGAGGGAAAGAAAAATCACCCCTTCTCAGAAATACTATCAGTGAAACCCTGACAGTAATTCTCTTTAATGGGTTATCCTACAGTGGACCATACTTTAATGGATGGCATTAGAGTGGCCTTCCTCATATCCCTGATTTACACATGAATGATGCTCTTACCAACAGCCACACTGTAATTAATGAAGCTATTCAAAAAAGCACAGAAACTCTCCTAAGAGATCTCTGAAGAATCATGGCATTATTTGAAAGGTGCCTTATTTTTACTGCCCTGATCCCACAACATCAGCAGGAATTTCTCCACTTGCCAGGCAGTACCAACTGGAAATCAAAAGCAACTTCCTAATATCATCTGCATATATGGCCTGAAATTTGAGAAGTAAGAAGAAGTATGGAGGACTTTTTTCCATCACTGAAAAAAATTTCTTAAGAACTACGAATATCAGATGTTTACCAATTATAACCCTACTAAAATGAAACCGTGCCTATAATGACCAGATTATGCAAATGATTACCAGATAATGCAAAATTGTATTCACAGGATATAATCCTTGTTTCATCCCACAAGCTCTTCACAGAAGGACAGAAGGCTCAAATTTATGTTTACGTTTAATAAACTGGAAAATAAAAACAGATGAATGCTAATAATGTCAGTAATGCAGATCAACATCACTTTGCATATATTTTGAAATGTTTCTATACTAAACTGGAAGTAGCTTTAGAAGCTTAGTTTTGACTAGTCTGCCTACTTTTTGAAGAATTATATTGTGGTAGACTGGATAGTTCAGGGGATTATTAATGGGACATACAGACTTAGATTCCAAGGTAGCTTGTTTAATGTGACTCAGGTCAATACTGCCAACTATTCTGTAGTAGTTTTGAAATGAGGAGGTGGTTCTGAAGCACTTCTTCTCTAAACAAGACAGGTTCAATGCACAAAAATGACACTAATTTGCACCTCAGGCAGTGCACTTCATCAGAGACTGAGAAATTAATGGGGTATAGGATTATAATGTCGCAAAGCACACAGGATGTTTTCCTATGCCCTTCACTTCCTTTTCTGTGAGATGAGCTGCTGTGTTAAAAAGGGACAGTCCCACTCTAGGCTCAGATTTTTCTAAATCTACTGCAAACAGTACAAAAATCTTGAAGGTACCTTGTGCTACCGAATTTTAATATCCTTTGGTGGAACTCAAGAGAGAAAGATTATAAAATTTCACCTAGAAAAACATCTTAGGAGTGCTATCTGAAGAGACTCTTGATTGATGATGGTTGGCAACAAATATTTCCCTGAGTGCATAATGGTTTTATTAATAGTTCTGGACTGAGCTGAAGCAAGTAGAAAACAGACCAAGTGAGGGGTGGTTTTTTTTGTGATCTACTTACTCAGATGCATCTAATCCCTCACTAGCATCAGCTTTGTCTTCCTAGCAAGTTTCAGTGTCAATACACTGCCGTCAAATATCTAGAGAGGAGGCATAAAAAAAAAAATACAACTGTGTGTGTGCCGACCATAGCAGCAGTCTGGCTTCTTGTGTTGCTCCTACCTACAGATCAGAGGGTGGAAAGTCACAAGGATGACAGCACTGCTAGAAACAAGGGATGGGTGTGATGCAGACAGTACCTACTGTATGCTATTGTGTATGGACACCAGTGCTGATACTGCACTATTGTCTGTCAGAAGTGAATTAAATGGGCTGAAGAGATGCCTTGTTCAGTGGCCAAGACAGGCTAAGCCTCTCCAGTGCTTGAGAGCAGCATCCTTAGGAGGGATTTGGGATATCACTGTGCTGCTGCCATTCAGTGGCTGCACGAGACATCCCACTGCTGAGATGCTGTGCACAGCTGAATGGAGCTGCACTCCAGCAGGCTCTGCACAGAACAAAGGGCAGCAGGTGATGGACGAGGGCCTGCAGAGCACGTATGAGCAGATGTGTCTCGCTGCTGTGGAGATGATGTGGAGCTGAAGCTTTGCCAGTTGCTCTCTCTAAATGTCCATGAAACACCAGAGTCCAGTCCCCTGTTACAGGGACATAAGCCAGTCTGACTGACATTTTAGGGGCTGTCCCTGTGACATGGACCAGTTCAGCTCCCAGAGAGCAGAGCTCTCTCTCTCACTGAGGACACTTACCAAAGTGCTGCACTGATACTAATTATAAAATGAGCCACCAGCCTGAAGGTGAAAAGCCTCTGCCTAATTAATTATTCCTAAGTATTCTCATTAAGCTGTTCTCTGGGTATAGACAGACTGTGTTTTTTATCTAAACCTGTTTAGTTGTGTCTAGAACAATCTGAATTTCTTCTCTGCATATACCCATGACTGAGTCCTTAGGAATAATCACGAAATCTTAATCAAAATTAACATGGGCTTGATGAGAGCAGGATTCTGCAAACAGTTGCAAGAATTTCTCAAAGTTCAAAACCACTATGAAAAAAGGGATAATTATTCTCCACTGCATTTGCATTTGGATTCTGAGACTGTATACAAGCAGCTAGGTCCCTGCAGGAACAGACTTCTAAATTTGCCCTGAGAACCAGACAATTGCAGTGTGTATGTGACTGAGGTGTGCAGAACACCACTGCAACACAGAAATCACTACAGACCAGTCAAGATATAAGCAACTGTTAATGCACCACTTTTTCTGCCTTTGTAAAAACCATACTGGGCACTGTTCATCAGAACAGTTCTGATCAAACCAACTTTTTTTTACATTTGTGCAGGCACAAATTTAGGAACAGGTTTTCACAGATTCTTGTAACTGCTTTGCTTTCGTCTGTGCACACCTGATTTATATGCCCATTTATCCAACTCTCTGCACAAATTAGGTACTTAGGGCTGCAGGTAGCTTTTTAGAGCCTGCCCGGTACATGTCTTACCTGCCACGCACATAAAAAATTCAAATGCACACATTTCAAATCTGAGGATGAATTTAGAACATCCAAATGTTTAGGGTCATGTGGTAACGTGTAGTAACTTGCCTTGAATCAGAGGTTTCTTGAGGCTTCTGAAAATGTCAATCTGGAAAACTATAGCACCATGTAATGCAGTATTTAATAAATTACTCCCTGAATACCTAATTCTGTTTTAAGAAAGACATGAGGGAGGATAACAACTCTTTAGGAAACATGCTGAGTGAACCTATGAAAAATACTCTAGGTTATGCACATCAGTCTGTTTACCCGTGACTCATAAAAAGAGCAAAACATGCAGAAGGGCCTAACCTGAGGTGGGATTATTAGGCCAAGTTCACTGATTGGGAACAGGATTTGGTGTGAAACAGTCAGGCTCTCCTCCAGAGTACTGACTAAAATAAACATTTTGAACTCCTACTGATTTTGATGACAAGGAGCTGAAATGGGTGACAGCGTCTCAAGCTCTGGAACTCAAGAGCAAATTGAAAGATACTGTAGAGGAGATGGTTTGATGCAACATAAAGATCTCTTATTCAGGTAAGATAGCTGATTTGGAGTCATGGGCATAAAAAGTAGGAGATAAAGGGTGTGATTTATTCCCAATATTTGATTACTAATGTATAGTGAAGACTGTAAGTAAAATGAGCAGACAGGGTAAACACCGAACAAAAATTTCTCTTCAGCTGTTTCGTTGTCATTAATTTTTTTTATTAAGAGTACAGATTAGCCAATTTGGTTAAAAGATTGTGTTTAATTTTCTGTCCTGCAAACTTGGGTTGATTTCTTGAACAATTATTGAATGCTATGGAAAAGGTTCCAAATTTTAGCTCTTCAATATTGTAGTATTTTTGCAGCTATGCTGCCTCGTCAGCAACTTATGGGTTGGAATGATTACTTATTATTGCACTCTGATTTCCACTGGGCTTTTCTATATTTCATTTACTGCTGGCAACACAGAAGAAACTATTCCTAAAAAGTCTTCTTTATTATTCCTGAAATGATTTTGATCATATCTGCCACATGGCAACTGAGAGTCTGGGTAGTTTATTTTTTAAGAATGTTAAGTCTCTGGGTTACACAGAAATATCAAAGAATGGTGTGCATACATGTAAGGGGTAATGGATAATTACAATGTACACTTAAGGATAATTGCAATACACACAACTGTGGAGTTATTCCCTTTTTACAAGTGTATAAACAAAAGCAGAATTTGATTAGGTCGTGTGATTGCCTCTTTAAAATCAAATTACTTTATATGCATAAACATACTTCAGGTACTTGGGTTTGCTGTTGGCAGAGGAAGGCAACGTATTCTCTCTAATCAAGGATAAGGAAACAGGGTTGATTCAGACATTTTACCCAAATCAAAATGCAGACTTACTCCAATTTCAGTTGCAGCCCAGTACAGCCACAACCCCCCTCTGCCCTTCTCCACTGTGCCTTCTAGGGCAGCCCAGCCAGTGATGGCACGGTGACTACTCCAGTACCATACAGGCCCAACACCCTTCCAGCTCAGCCTGGTGTAGATTTTGGTGGGTTTTTTTCCCCGAATCTGCATTTAGCCATTAAATCATGACAGGGAATACAGAAAAATAACATAAATAAATTTCATAGCAGATTAAGTCTATGAGGCAGTTGAGCGTCCAAACATTACAGAATGGATCTGCAAGAAGAAAGGACAAAACAACCCAAACCACAAGGAAAGAAAACAAACAAACAAAAACCACACAAAAGGAAAAACAGCAAAACAAACAAACAAACCAAACAAAAACAGACAGGAAAAGGATCTAATGAAGACTAATGGCTAACTGGAAGTGATGTTTCAGATGTGGATATGCCAGTGAGCATAAGACCATGAACCCTAATTGATACTTTTCTCTAGGATTAGACTAAATATGATCAACCACTTGTCCCAAAAAAGGTTTGCTGTGCTCTAGGAAATAGATAGCTCATCTATGGAAACAACGTGCTGATAATTAAGATAGTGTCCAGTAGTGTCTGCAAGACTTTAAGAGCCACCAAGGGTGACAGTAAATGAGAAAATTATAGCACAATGTGAATGTAGTTCCCATCAGTGAGCTCTTCTCTACCCACTCATATACCGAAGGAGTCACAGAAATCTCAGGGAACAACACTTTTGGGAAAAGACTCGGGCAGGCAGCCCCACACCCCTACTCTAGGATCTAGGAACATTTCTCTGACCTCTGGGGATTTCAGGAACATAACCAGAGACAAGGCAAAGCCCTGCACCAGGACTGTGCACAACTCATCAGGTCCATCTCTGTTAGTGAGCATTTTCCTCCAGGGAACGAGGAGATTGTACAACAAATTGCTGCCCTGCTCCCCTAAACTCTCACCCCATTGCACCATCCCCCTCCAGGAGAGAGAGGGTAGGTAATTCATAAACTCTATGCATCTGTGACTAAAATGCTCCACTATCCAGAAATTTTCAGCCTCCACAGTCATTTGTCCTAAGCCATCATACTACAAAACAAAATTGTCAATACCACTTCAATAAAAGTGTTTAAAAGTACATTTCAATTATAGAAGTCTTGTGAAATCCTTACCTAGGAGAGAACAGTTCTTTGCAAAAATGGCAGAACTGATTAAGATTTTATTTGTTAAATTTTGATCTATTTTGGCAACTGCTGAGCTATTTTCATACCTTAGCAAGAAACATTTCTCTACTGACAACTGTATTAATTATCTCATATATTTATATCTGATAAAGCCTTTTACTTTGTTTTTCCTCATGAATCTTTGTGGATATATTTTTTTTGAGGATAACCTAATGTATTAACATAGTTTAAATTAGTAAAGTAGTTACTGTTTCTGAAGCACTCAAACACACTATGTGGTTTTCAGAACAAATAGAGGCTGTAAGGTGATAGCTGCAATGAAGTTAACAGCAATTAACTGGGTTTTTAAGGCCAAGACTACCTTTTCATTATGAATTTCTGGAATAACTAGTATAATGGGATTTTGGTGTATAATACAGACTCCTTAAAAGCTAATCCTGTTAAAAAAAAAAAAGTATTCAAGATTTCAAGGCTTCTGCTCTTGATTGTAAGGCTTCTACTGTTGATTTCTGTTCCATTACAAACCTGGTGGAAAAATCACTTTTGCCTACTCTTGCTTGGGAACAGGGTCAGCCTGCTGGCATAACCAGAGCTTCGTTCACTCCAGTACAGATGGGAGCAGAGCCATGACTAAACCCTAATATTTGCTAATAGCAAACAATATGTCTTAAACAAAGCACTTTGTCAGGTCCCATAAAGACACAATATATTCTGAACTCTACTTCCAAAGACAATATGATTAAACATGTACCATCGCAATGCAATGACCTAGAATTTTTATTGGTAGTAGTTATGCCTTAAAATTAATTTATAATACTGTATGGCTTTTTATGGCTGTTTTTTGCAGACTATAGTGAGCTATCTGTTTTAAAAGGGAAATACATGATGGACTAGGTGTTTGATTGAGAACTAGAGTTGGCTGACATTAGGAATACCTTCAATATGATGAAGAACCACATAAAGTAATAACAAGGACTATGAATAGCTTGATTTGGCTTATCTGATATGATCCAATTTTATGCTTCTGGTTTATTCTAGCACTTTGTATTTCTGTTGTATTCTTCTAAGAGGATACTCATGTGAAACACAGAAACAACTGTAGCTTAGGGGAACACTGCAAATGCAAATCTGCTTTTAGTAGCAATAATTTGTAAAATTCTTTCTGAGGATAAAAACTATAATCTGACAAAAAAAAATTCAATTTTCTGTAAAAGTGAGTAGTACAGTTTCATAAAGCTGCATTTTTTTAAGTCGTTCAATTGGTTTTTAGTAACCTCATACTCATTTTCAATTGAACAATTATTAAACTATAAAACAAAATTGCACAATTCCTAAAACTGTAGTCTGGAGTTTTACAGTCTGCTATAAAGTGCTGTATTATTATAATACACTAAAGACGCTCAGACTATTAAAACTTTTTTTTTTAAATGAACCATAAAATATTTTATCATTGATGAAATAATTCTGAAGTATTATGCTCTTCAGCAGTATACATGCACAATATTTTGGTCTCATGAAAAGCATGCTAATCAAAAAAACACAATTTAAACTGTAATTCTAATATGCAACATAAACCATGTCACTGTCTTTCAGGAACAGGAGTTTATTACACCCAACTTCAAGCACTAAAAATCAGAGTGTTGATCATTAAATATAAGGTCCAGTCTTACAGAGAGATCTCCATGCCAAAGAGACTGAGTGTTAAGCACTGGTGATAACAACAGAGATGTGATTCCTTTCCTGTTGTAAAGTTTTAGCCTTTATTTCACTCCACAAATCATAACTGATCTTGTAAGGGGGCCTGATGTTCAACTCAGAAGTTCAACCAAGCCTGGTAAATGAGAACAATTTTTTCCTGACTGCTGATGTCTCATAGCAGCACTGACAGTGATATGATGTGTCTGAGCTATTGGGTTTGATCCATGGCTACATCCTCACACTGTTCCTCTCTGTTCAAAAGGGAGGCAAAGGACTCCCTGCACTTAGACATTGATCAGCTGTATGAATCACATCTTTAACTTCAGCAGGATTTTAACAAACTTGAAAACAACCTATCTTGTGTGGTCCTGAAACTCTTTGGCAAAGAAGGTGAAAAACTCAGTCTTGCTCGGAGTGGGAGCACCCACACGACCATACCAGGAACACACGCAGGTGTATGGGCACATTCCCTGCAAACCAGCCTGTGGCATTGGGATCCACTGTCTGCACAGCAAGGCAGCTGGGCTGGGGCTGCTTTCCTGCCAGAGAACACCAGGATTTCCACACAGACTGAAAACCCCAACATGTCTCCATGATGGTCCCCTCACCTCCTCTGGATCTTGCAGGAGTCATGCAGTAAATGACTACAGTCTCACGGAATTGTACATCCACACTTTCTCAGGACCCACTCCAGCATGGTGCTGAAGAAAACAAGGATCAACCTTGCTGAAACCAGTGTCAATGAAATCAATGGACAAAGCAGTATCTGCTGTGGCCAAACAGAATTTCATTTAGTGCTCCCCAAATCAGAAGTGTAAGACTAGAGATGAAACTTTAAGTTAGTCCTGGCTGTCAGATCTTAATCTGTATACACAAAGCACTCAAGACTTCTTCAGGTAAAAGGGACTTGCCACTAAAGCAAATTAAAGACACTGCTTTTTGAGCAGAAAAGCTGCCAATAAGTGTTCTCTAAATCACTTGTAACAGCAGGCTCTCCCCATTATGCCAGCTAATCCTGGAAATACAGGAGGTAGATTTCAATCTTTTCATAGAAAACATTAAGTCTTTCTTTTTTTCTCTTTTCTTTCGGTTCTAGCACAGCATTGAGAGTTTCATATTGTTGTCCATCTTTTGCCCCAGACTGTATCTTTCTGTGTAGTTGGAATGCCCAAAGGAAGAGGTCCAAGCAGGACTTTGCCAAGGATGGAGCAGGCAGGGCATTTGACAAATCAGTGCTTGTATGTCACAAAAAGTTCAAGGGCTGTGTGAGGGATGGGGAAAAGAGGATGCCAGGTGTATGGGTGGGTTAACAATGGTGCTCAGGGGATAAAACAAGCTTTGTCTCTACCCCAGTGCTCCATCTCAGCAGCTGTGCCATTCCCTCACCTACACACGGCTTGTGCTTCTTGCTTATGTTCACCCCACCACCCAATTATCAGCCCGTGGAGATCCACACCTGCTGTGTCCTGATCCTCAGACTGCTACACTGGAGCTTTTAACCCTCTCCAAACATCTCCATAATGCTTTGGAATAATGGTATTTAGCACCTGGGAAGCAACATTAAGCAGTTACAGAGGGTACTTAACCCAGCAGATTAGCAGCTCCCTGCACAGTGCTGAAGGCCTGCACAGACAGATCTACATGGCAAAAGCAGAGTCATTTTCAGTCTCAGTCACGTTTAAGTCCTGCTCTGCTCAGAGTAATGCAAGCCTTCTCTCCTGTTTTTGTCCTAGGATTCACCATTATAAATATTTTTTTTAAAATCACAAGTATTACGTGAATTACGTGGAAGAGCAGCTTGTATTATCACCCACATCTGCTATAAACACTCGCTAGTCTTACGTGCAAATAGAAAGAATTGATATATTTAAGTATCCAGATTTCTCTGTTCCCCACAAAATATTTGATATTTTCAATTTCAATCTCATACTTTTTAAATTTTGCTGCTGAGAGCAAAACAATTTTACATACTGTACTCGTCTTCAGTCCAAAGGGTCATGTATCTCAATTATATCTGTCCGTTGCTACATTCTTCAAAAGCATAAAAACCTTAATTTCTCTTTGAATGCTGAACACCCAAGGCAAGAGCAAGACATAATAAATATGGGAAAACGAAGTATGGAGCTAGCTAGCAAGACTTTGATGCATACATTTACTTTAATGTCCTTAACCATCTTGACTTCTACAATTTTTGTCTTTTGCAAAACATCCTTTAAAATATTATAGAAAACCCAGTGTGGAAGTCTGAGTTTTTTATCTATCTCTGCAATGACCCAGGAACAACTGGTCTAATCTATCACTTGAGGTTCATTTCATTATCATCCTTCAGGTCTATCCATCTCTCCTAAATGCAAAGACAGCTTTTTTTTGAAGAATACATGGTGTGAGTACACATCCAAACTCATTCTTTTGTCCCTTTCAAATAATCCAACATGATGGTTCAGGCAGTGGGGGTAGAACATGAGACTAGAACCATTTTTTGACTGGCATACTGAATGCAAGTTATGACTGAAAATGAAGGATTAACATATATGTCAGTTAAATAGAAAACATCAGAGTGAAACCACCAGAAAAAAGATAGGGTTGGCAATTACTTAATAAAATCTGCCTGTGTAAGAAACATGCTGTTGGGATTCATCTTCCTTTTTGTTCACAATACTTTATGTTATTTTTATATGGTGCTGAGCATTCTTTGCAAGATGTCAAGCACTTCAAATATACTTAAATTTAGCATTTCATATAGACCTAACTATTATTTACTTTGTTTAGCAAATTCTGTTAGAAGTCAGGTTCGTAAAAAGAGTTTAGAGGATTCTTGAATAAATGAAGCATCTTCCTGGCAAAGATAGAATGCTGATTTAATTGAGGGACAGAAAAAGAGAGTATCTTACTAAATCTGTGCATAAGTAAACATAAAATAAGCAGATATCAGAAATAAATATTTTGCTGTATCAACCTGAAATAAGACAATACCCCATAATAGGATAAATTGCAAATTCTCATAGCAATGATAAGTTCAAATGAAGAACAACTTCTAAACAGCATCACTAAAATAAATATTATTTTAAAGTCCAAATCTTCAACATGTTTTTTAGGTAAACACTGAGTACAGGTAAACAAAAAATATCTCATATTTTCTTCAAGCATTCACCACCTTTCTGATTCCCAGGTTTGCTTGTGCAGGTGAACATGACACAGCAACAAAACCATGGGTGCACTCCTGCTCTTCATATGACCATTCTGAACAAGTCAGAAAGAAATGTATCGAAAATTGCTCAGTTGGTGGTGCTCTTGGCAGATTGGGTTAGTGCCCTGTATTTTACAGCCCCAGGAGGTTGGTATTTGCTCATTTCTGTGGCATATTATACTAATCAATCACTTCCTGCTCCTTCTTCCCTTGCTGTATTTCTTTCAATGCAATTTATAATAATCAATCACTTCCTGCTCTTTCTTCCTTACGAATTTTAAGCCCACTAACTAGAATATGCAGCCCTGTTGCATCTCAATGACCACTTCCTTAGCCCTCCTCTGCCACTGTCTTTTTGTGCTGAGACTGATGCTTGCAATTTGACTTTTCACAGCGTTCAGGCGATATTGCCTTTTAGAAACCTTTCAGCTCAGCTGCTAAGCATATAAAAAAGCTTTTGGCTGCACTGGTTCATATTTTGAAAACACTACAAAGGTATATTTTCATGGGGGAGAGGCTTGGAATGAATACCCTTCTCCAAGTGCAATATGAATACCAGTTCTTTTATAAAATTTGCATTAGGGTTTAAGTCTCACATGCAAAGTGGCACCATACTGTCCAAAAAACATCGGTTTCTTTTCAAGAAATTGTGGGCTTGTTTTGGCTCTGTTCACAAGTTACTTTTTGAAAAATGCATTAAAATATTAGAGCTTTGTTCTTTCTGTTTCAGTTCTGACAGAAGGACGTGGTAGGCATAGAATACTGTGCTTCAATATTCTTCAATATTCAAAAACTGCTTGGTTCACATAACTTCAGTGACATTTTAGTGCAGACTTTATCTACAGTTTCTGCCAAACACCAGAGATCATTTATTTAAAGGAACCTATTTTCCCTACTAATCTTTATTTCTTGTGCCAAGTACATCAGGGGGTACACTTGAAGTCATAGCACAGCTTTAAACCAGAGCTGACAAACTCATGTGGGATGTGACTTCAAAATGCCACAGTAACAGGAGGAAGGACAGGGAAGAATTTAAGTAATTTTCAAAACACAGGAACATCTATTCAGGCTTAATGAACATTTGCAATTTCAAGTGAATCCAATGGGATTTGCGATCACTTGCCATTTCTTCAGTTCTTTATTTATTATGTGTACTTTGGTAGCATCTGGAGGCCTTACTCTACAGGGGGCTGTACAAACACTGAAGAAAAAAGTGATCTCTCCCATAATACAACTTTTTAATATAACATGAAGTGACTCAGTATTATCCCATCAAGGTTTTGTTCTAAATGTGAGATATTCCAAGTTTCACGTTTAAAAGGCTGCGTTTCTTTCAGCATATTCTATATGGTTAAATGACTATTGCAAATAGCCTCCAACTGTCTCTCTTATCAATAACTTACAAAGCTTAAATAGTAATGAATGCACAGATGAAAAAAAACAGAATTAAAACAGAAGGACCTAAACTCAGCACCATCTATCATTAACCCCCTGTACTTTGTAACTCTGTAATGTCCCTCATGCTGATGCAGATACAATTTTCCAGTGCAAAATAGATGCAGGAACTGGAAAAGGATGAAGGAGAGAGAGCGGCGCAGGAAAAATTAAGAAGCAAACATACTTCTCAGAAATAAAATATTTCTGGTTCAGTGGACATGGAACCATTCAATATTAAGAAAACAAAGTGATTTTTTTTTTTTTACAGGAAGTGAAAAATCAGTGCTTTAACAGTGAAATCCAGAAAGACAGAAAAAATTCTCTTAATACCAGCTGAGACCTTAAAGCTTGGACACTTGTATTTGTGTCACATAGCAATTTTCCTTCTGTAAAGACAAAAATAAACAGGACAAGCTGATCTATCCCTGCTTGACCTAATTTTGTATTTAAACCACCAGAAATTTTTACAGCCCAATTCCAATCTGGCCTAAGGATGTTTTAATTTTACATCTCCTACTACCCTGTTCCTGCCTTGATTTTGCTGTCTTCTCCTGCCCAAGTCCTTCAATCTTTCAAAGGGCTGCAAAAACCATCTTCAGCAAGTGGTGAGCCTCTAAATCCAGAATCAATGATCTACTATCAGTGGTCTAATTTAAGTGTCTAAGAAAATCACTACAGCCATTGGCCAAAATCACAACATGACCTCGACCTTTTTTTAGTTTAGGAGAGCGCCTGGTTCAACATAGTTTTATCTTTGTCCACCTTCTTCAATGTGTAGCTTGCAGCACCATATATTCTATAATATCTAGGACTACTTAGCCAAAAAACATTCTTGAGTTTAATGCCAATAACATAAGAAAGAAGGCAGCAGGACATGCTAGCTCACATTAAGGGTTCCCTCTGAATTAGGAGTACTCAAGGGATTAATTTAATCTGACATATCCTGGCAGGATTTGGAGAGTGCCACACTCATATTCAAACCTGTGATAAGAAATTAAGTACCATCCCTTGTTCCTGAGTCAGCGAGGCAATAAAGTCCACTTTGAGATATGCAAGTTCCTGATTTAAAATAAGAGTGTCTGACAGCTCACAACATATGCAGCTTGTAACTACACCATGGGAATAAACAGATATTCCAGTTTAGGCAGGCATCTAGTTAGGCAGTGCGAGACTCCTTGACAGGTATCTATGAAAAGCTTTCATTTATGCACAACAAGAAGTACAAAACTCTCTTACCTGCAGGTTTGCACATGCTGGTGAATCATTGTGGGAGGGTATTTCGTTGTTGGTGGTCTCTGACCCTGTGTTTTTAAGTCTGGAAGCTGTTGTAGTTGTGGCTGTAGTGGTCTGTACTGGAAGGATTGGCTGCCAGACATTCACATCAGTGCCATTGCCAAAGGCCTGAATTGCATTTTCTGTGAAAATAAATTACAGGCAATTTTCTATTTCTAAAAAAAAAAAAAAAAGGCAAAAAGCAGAACTGAGTTGTTTTTTATTGCCGTCATTATTATTATTATTACATTTTAAATGTGTATTTGTAGAAACTCAATTTTATGCTGAAAAATGTGTCTTATTTTTGAACCTATCAGAAATGAACTGAAAATCTGGGGTCACGTAATCATTTGGTGCAGCCTCTTCTTTGTAATGTTTACAGTAATTCTTGACAGAAGCTTTAGGACTTACCATAATCATATTTGCTACCATCCAAAAGACTCAAAAAATTTGCTTTCAAGATTTTAAAAAAAGTTTGAATGTCATGTCCTAATTCAGGCAGGTGAAGTTACAGAGCAAACTAAAAACAGAGAACAGGATAAATATTTATTTCCACATCTTGTTGTAGTAAAACTAATATGCCTATAACTACAAAATAGTTTAACTACGGCAATCTTTTCCTTACCATTTTCAATCAAAATCTGCATAATTGGGTAAGGGAAACATGGTTAAACTAAAACTTTAGAATATAAAAGTTAAAAAGCTTATCACAGTTTCACAGGATTAAAGAGTGTGTTTATAGCAAGAGTAAATTGGTTGGAGGTTTTTTATAAACAAATAGAAAAACAGTTCTTAATCAGGTCTTTGGGGATTCAACAAGGATTTGGGGATTTCTTATTTCAAATTCTTTGTACAAGAAATCAAACAATTTCACTGGAGACTAATATGTGGAAGTTATTAACACTTCTTCTCAGTGCCATTCCTTGCCTTACAAAATAATTTACATGTAATTTTCTTCAGAAAAGATATATTTTATTCTGGTATTAGTTCTCAGAACTTCAAGATGCAAAGAGAAGAACTTGTAAAAAGCACCAGAATGAGCTGCATTAATGGAAACAAAGTGGGAAGAGGGGTATGGTAAGTCTTCTTGTGTTTCCCTGAATAAGGCAATATAAAAAGCAGTATTTCCTAAAACCACAATAACTCTTTGTTTCCACTGTTGCAAGAATGGTCACAGAAATACCTGCAATCCTTCCAGTTTTCAAAGTAACAAGAGGCCTTTACAATTAGTCTTCAATTATTTCATACAATCATACTTGATGATCCTTTTGAGTCCCTTCCAACTTGAGATACTCTATGAGTCTATGACAGAATCACAGAATTGTTTGGGTTGAAGGAACCTTTCAAGGTCTTCCAGTCCAACCCCCTTGCAATGAGCAACTTCAACTAGATCGTTGTTGTAAATGCCCTAAATAACAGGTTTATTTTCCGTTTTGAAGGGGGAATATACTGAAAAACAGACCAGCAAGAAATTCCTAGTTTCTTCCTACCGTGGAAAACGAAATTTTTGTGTTGTATAAAAGAAGTGGGAAGGATTTTAATGACATTTTCTCCTGGCAGTGGAAGGCTCACTAATGAAATTTTTTTTTTTTTTAATTCCTATTCTATGTGAAAGACAAAACTTTGTAGAAAATCCTGAAACACCTTTAATTTCTTCCTGAAGAAGACATTATCTTGCAGCTAGGATGATATAATTTGTCTCCCAGTAACCTCCAATGTCTTTGATCTGTCTTCATTAGTGCTTTTGTACTGATGGCAAAAGAAAGGACAAGGAATCACTCTGTCTTTATGTTCTAAAAGGAACCTGCAACACTTTAGAAATTAATACATTCACAAATGAATAAAATCTGAGGTACTGCAATAGATATAAATGGCAACTGCCATTAGGCTTGAAGAAGGTCTGATGGCATATTGTTAAATTTTACCCCTCGTAAAGTTTGAACTCTTTTCTCTTTTTCTTTTGTTAAATGATTTTGAGTAATTGATTCCTTCTTCCAAAGCTTAATAAATAGTGTATCACAGAGCAACTCAGGTTTTTGTGTACAGACCTCCCTGTGCCTTCACTGCAATGCTGCCTCTTGAGAAGCTACCAATAGGGATTTTCAGACCCTCTAGTAAAATTCTGAGCCCTGCCCTAGCATCAGCTCAAGTCTGTAGGGCTGGATGGGCCAGTCTGGATCACTGAGCTCATTTATTGTTTTGGAGAGAAGCAATGATGTCTGCTTCTTTGCATAAGCTGATGAAATATGACTTTTAAAACCACTTTTACCCTCAAAACTCCTGCTGGAAGCCTATTTTAGACTGATGGTTAAAAATTTTCCTATTTTAAGCTTAAATATGTATGGCAAATATCTTCCTTTTTGATCTTATGCCAATATTGTCCTGCAGGTGAAGTAATCCCTTCCCCTCCCTGGGCTTGCCCAGCTAATGCAATTTCAGAGGAGAATCACATATTCTTTCAACTCCTGTTCTGCTAGACTAGGGAAGCCAAACTCTTTTGGTCTCCTCATTTATCTGAAATTAAAACTCTGATGCACACTCCACATCATCCAATTATGCTGCTCCAGGCAGACAGGAAATTTGAAAAGAGAACCTGCCAAAATTGACTCCACTGAGCCATTCTGAAATTTATAATAGTCCCTAATTTGGAAGTGAGTCCGACAGAAAAAAAAAATCAATAATTTAACAAAATCTTTACAATAGTTACTATCCAGGCTTGTGTTAAAACCAGGCATCTGAGATCCAATATCCGAAAAAAATGAGGTTGGCTGTAAACTGCAAGCACAATCCAATTTATACTTACTTACGGCAAATCCTTCATATCCTAAACTACATGTCTTTTTTATATGAAGTTCTTAAATTATACAGAAACCCCTCAGGTGCTGCAATTCTATGGTAAAGATGCTGCCTGACTGTTAGGCTCCAAATATGACCTGTGGTGTAAACATATTTCAATATCATACAACTCTGGGTTTTGTTTTATTTTTCCAAGAGCTTCTCATGTTTGTAATCTTGGCCATAAACCACAGTATCAGGCATATTTGCTCATTCTTTTAATTTTTACACCTACAACAGAGCCCTGCTCAACAACGTACAGAGTGATGGCCTCGATGTGTCGTAACACACTTAAGCAGTAAAGCAATTCCAGAAAACACTCTACAACACATTAAAAGACAACTAAAAGACATCTACAAGACATTAAAGACACCTAATTTTGTACTCACTAAGGCATATGTTGTCCTGGAAGAAATTCAGAAATTTCTTGCATTCCTCTTCGTCGTTGCCACTGTTGCTGCAGTCGCACCACGGGGCCACGCTGAGGCTGCTGGAGTCGATGTAGTTTGGTGTCATCACGGTGCCTGTCACCAGAGAGAAGCACAGCACTGTCAGCAGCCTTTGCACTGGAACATTCCTTCCACCCTAAGAGGGCAAACAGCCCTTGGGAAGCCATGCATTCGGGGCTGGGTTTACAACACAGACCCACAGCAGGGCTCTGAGCTGCAGATTTGGCAGCTCATGGCTCCTCTCAGCCTCTGACACCCAGCCCTGTGCTGTATTTCACACCCTCTGTGGTTTGAATGCAATCATTTAGGGACTGTAATGCCACTCACACATTGAAGACACATTTCTTCCCTCCAAAAAGGAGTCCCACTGTGAGCTGCATCAGCAGAACTGACAGGAAGAAAACCATGACAGAGGGAGGGATGGGTTGGGAGAAGATGAGCTCCTCTTTGAGGGGCTTTGCTGCCAAATCAAACACACGTGGACTGTGTCCTTAGAGCTGCACTTAAAAATCCTTTAGCATTATCCTTCCCCGCTTGTGTTTTTTCTCATTTTAATTCTAGCTGCAAATAAATGGCTGAAATGGTACCCAGACCTGTGCTTCCTCCTTGAGTCTGCAGCCACACTGGAAAAACATTTCTGAAATGCATGAGCAAGGAGAATGCTGCTCATGCTGAGGGGAGTCCCACCTCATCTTAGAGCAGTGTTAACCCCAGGGTGCTCATGAGGGACCTGCCAGCAGAGTGGGTTAGGGTGATGAACAGAGCAAAAACCAGCATGCATGAAAAGGTACAGCAGATTCTTTGCAGGTAATAAATTATTATTAATCCTGCTGTTTCACTACTTCTTCAGTAAAGTGATTATTTCCTAAAAATTGTCAACAACTTTCCAACCACAGGGTCATTCTAACTCTGTTAAAAACTCTTGGGTAAATGTTCTGCTATTTATATGCCAGCTCAAGGCAATCAAGAATTAAATTAAACCAAAGCAGGTATTTTGTTTCCTAAAAGATGTATAACAAGTGTTATCACTCATCTGGATCAGGAAACAGTTGTATGATAAGCGCTTCCCCAAGCCAGTAGTGTCACTGAATGCATTACCCCAGCAGGTCAGATATTTCAAACTTTCCTAAGAATTGAGAAGTTCCAATCTTTATTTTATTTGTCTGATCAAAACTGGAAAATTAAATAAAAAGGGGACGGTATTCCAGACCTGAACAGCTGCCAGCTGCTTCAGGGAACATGTTCCTCACTTAGTAATTTGCAATCCTAGGACAGGTCATATATTGTGAGGAAATGTGATCACATCTCCTCAAAACTGACATCAAAGTAGTCATTAAGAAGATGGAATAGATGAAGGACAAATGTTAGAGACCCAAAGTGTACACAAGGAGAGAAAATTTGGTCCACAGGTCCGGGGTCCAACAGTCTGCAATAACAGACGGGAAAGGGCTATCAAACATTAAGCTAAAAAAAGGAACATTAGAAATAACACAAATCACAGAGTGATGTCTAATAGCCTTTCAGTCACCAGGCAGTGCTGGGAAATGAACAAATCAACATGCAAACTGCCTCATATGTGACGTGGAAGACAAAGGACAACAGACATTGGGGCTGGCTTGAGGAAGACAGTAATGGATGTAGAAATGAATGTGGTCCCATTGTGAAATTCACAAAAAGCAGGAGATGTTCTTAAATTTGTCTATAATCCCATACCTTTGGCTTCCTGCAGCTTTTAACAGATAGTTGCACTAATAATTGCTTGCATTCTACATGAGATTGGTACATGAGTAAACAGCATGGTTCAAAATTCATTAAATGGAGATAGAGAATTTAGTAAAATAGGCAAATTTAATTTGCATTGTTAATGAAAACTGGACAGTAGATAAATAAGAAGAGGAATGATGTTAAATTAAAACACATTAATATGTCTCTCCCTCATCCATGTGGTGGTTCAGAACACTATTTCGGCCTTGCAACAGGATCTGAAAAGAAGTGTGAGAAAGTGAAAATCAAGAGGATTTTGCAAATGGAAAGAAAATAGTAGGCTCAAAAAAAAATTCAAATTAGCAAATGCTTAGTGAAGGGTTGAAAAAACAGAAAGGTACTGAGGAAATTAAAAAGGTCACTGAGGTAAGACTTTCTTATCACAAAGGTAATTAAAATGGGTTAAGACAGGGGTTAAAAGTGTAACAGATACCAAGGTACAATTAGGGTTGATGAATACAGGAAAGACAGGACAAGGAAAGTGTGTACACAGCACACAAATTGTGCATCCAGCAAAAACAGAGTGGCTGAAAGAGCAGCTAGTAGAAAATCAGTCTGTCATTTAAACCTGGGGGCAGATGTGAACCCAAGCAGATTACATGCTTGGTTTCCTGGGGTGGATTTTCTTTTTCCCCTGCAACGTGTGTGCCTTTCCCTTCCCCCCCCTCTCCACTAGCTGGCATCTTGGAAATTCTGCTGATGGACATTAAGGGATCAGAGAAACCATGGTAAAATAGGACATGCCTGGTTTTCTGAGCTCTAGGTATCAAACAGCTCTGGGATGGTCTCAGAAGTCAGCAATGAGACCTCCAAATTTTAGACAAAAGCAGTGCTGTCCTGAACACAGCCCAGAGGTTGCTCAAATTCAGGTGAATTAATAAGGAGATGGATGGTGAGTCTAGGAGAAGGGACAAGGGGCTGAAGTTTCTTTGGTCCAAAGCAACTCCAGCAAAACTTTATTCATGTGGGAGTGCAGAAGGTCCAGATGGCTTAACCAGATTTTAACCAAAGCACTGACTCAAATATGGCTATCCACAGTCTCCTCTTACATTACTTATTTTTTGTATTTTCCTGTTAAATAAAAAAAAAAAAATTAACTTATCCCTATACTACAGGAGCCTAAAGCAATGAATTGAGGTTTTTCAATTTCCTGTAAAGCGTACATATCTTTAAAATTATATACATAACAGCCTGATGCAAACATTAAAGCAGCTTCTACAGACTATTCTCCATTTTATTGATAAAGCACCTCATGCAAAAACTGTGACTGGCTCTATTTCAATTTAAAGTCATTAATTTTAGGTGGGATTCCACTACTTTCAATGAAGTTAACTCATTTACATCCCTATGAGGAAAGACTCTCATTCACTGTACCTTCCATAGAGAAGCCTCAGTTTCCTGAACAAACTCTGTGGAGGTGCAATTTTTGCTACCTTTAATGAAATGGCTAAACGAAATAATATTTATTTTAATGAACAATAGTTTATCTTAATTAAATGGAGATCCTGAAGCTCTGATGAACAAATGGATCCGTAGCATCTTCTTACCACCCACAGTCTAACTCTTATTCTTGTGTTTTATATCTATTAGGCAGACATTTGAAAGATTATACCCCTGATTTCTGCCTTACTCCACTTTCATAACTGATTGATATCAGAAGCAGAAATTTATTGCTTCAGCACGAGAAACATGTTAGTAATTTTTTTATTTAAAAGAATTACTACTAAGAAGCAAAAACTCTTGTAACACCAGTCAGCTCCTCTTTTGCAGGTCTCTAGGGGGTAGCAGGAAGGAAGAAAAATGTGGTTTTTTTCCCTTTGAAAAGTAGATCTCCTTTTGATTTTCACTACTTAGGCAACCTTTCCATATTTCAGATGTGTGGAAGTGCTTTGCAGCATGGTCATCCCCAGTAACACAAGAACACCTCACAAGAGGAACTGGGTCATCTTTGGGGTTAAACTGAAAAATGAAAACAACTAAACTGCCAGCAAAATTTTCTAGGTCCAGCAAGAACTTGGCAGCTCTTACCCAGAAGTATCAGTGAGTAACAGTTACTCCTTGCCAGCAGCCAGACTTCTTAATCTCATTGACAAGATCAGATTTCAAGGCTATTCAACTCTCTGTTTCAGAGTCAAATGACAGTCTGTCATAACTGTTCAGATGTTATAGCCTTTGCATACTGTCTTAATCTCTTCAGTGGTAGAAGAATATCCTTTGAAGCCATCACATCTCATTTTACCCATTGCCACATGGACTTACCTCACTTGGTAGCTGCTAGAGTAATAAGAATGGTAACAATAAGCCACTGAGGATAGCTTTCAGTCATTTTTCAGCAAACCCAACCTATTCCAGAAATATTTTCATTTCGATCTTATCTCCAGAGACATTTATTTAACAGCAGGATCAGCTTCAGGGCCTCAGCTGGCACCTTCATACCCAACAGAAGGGGATATACTGCAATGCAGCAGGTGCAGGCTGTAAGCTTAAAAACACTTTATCTGGTGGCCTTTCAAATTTATTTGTTTCAGAGTTTTGACATTCACTTATTATTTATTGCCCAACTATGATATTTCTACAACACATTCAGCTTCCTGACATGAGCTCTCTCTTTCAGGAATCAAATACTGAGGGTGGCATGTAGAATCTGGCTTCCACAAAGGCATCCTTGTGCCTGATGACACTCAGGAAGGTGACAACAAATAAAAATAACTACATTGGGGAGGGAAGAGCAGATTTGGTCTCAGCTCATCTCACTGACAGGCATCTCTGAAAGCACTTAGAGTGGACAGAAGGATAACATGGAAAGAATAGCAGTGGGAATTGATAAAAGGCTGGATTGATCTATTGCTTCATACCTCAGATTCAGGTACCTTTCTCTGAAGGTGTTTACCTAAACTTGCAATGACAGCTGCAATATCAACCAAGCTGCACTTCCACTTGTTAACTTCCTACTCCTTGCTCCTGTCTACATTCAACCCTCTAAATAAGCTTTACTTTTTAAGCTTGCATTTATTTCAAATCCACGCACTTTTCTCTCCTTATCTTCCATCCTTAATTTTCTTGTAATGTACAAGCTTACCCCAAAAATCTCTGTAAGGCAATGCAGGGCCACTCCATGTAGGTGGGGAAACTGGCCTAGTATCATATCATACAGTATTATATTCCAGCTTTTATTTCACACAGGCCTTCCAGATGCAGGTTGGGTTTTTTTCTCATGAGCAAGCCCCCACCCTTCCTTGCCCTCTTACCAATGAGCCCCGAGTAAGAGAGCAGGCAGTCAGCATAGTTCTCCTTCAGACAGCCACTAACAGAGCGTGACTCGGGCTGGCAGTTTGTGAAGAAATCTGCAAGGCGAGATCTGCAACAGCAAGAAAAATGCATATCTTTAAAAATCAAGCCTGAAGGCATTCTTACCTTTTAACACTCTCTGGTTTTGGACAAGGCTTAATATTCTTTAACTTAAATGCATATTGGACACATTTCAGCTATTGACAGTCTCTTTTTAAGACACATCTCTTTCCAGAATCTATTTTTGAAGTCAGAACAAGAAAGTGTAACAAAACAGCAAAAAGTAACAGAACAACAGGGAAATGCCTGCCCTTTACTAAAAGAAATGTTCTGCATTTTCATGCCAAGAAAAAAAGACAAAGACTGATTTTATCATATGAGGAGTCATTTCGCCTGGATCTGAACTCTAACTGGAGTCTTTTATTCAGAACACAGTTTCTGCTGTTTTACTGATTACACAAAGCTGTATGTTTGTGCTCACAGAGCAAGCAAGACTCTTACTGCAGGACTGGAAGCAGGACCTGCTTTGGTGGTGTCCCACATTTCCAGAGTGGGCTCACCCTGCTCTGGCCTGGCCTGCAGCAGCAGCTGGGGCAGCAGGCAGGACCAGCTGGCACAGCCTCCTCACCCCCAGAGCCACAGCACTGAGATCTGCTTGTTCTTGTAAAACCTGCATTTATCCAAACTCCAGAGTACTGACTCCAGGGGTGAGATGAAAGGAAATTGTGCTCTGCATCGAGTTCTGCTGCTGAGTGGCCACTTTTATCTTCACTCACCTCAGCCAGCCCATGGGCAAGGAGGGGAGAGCACTGATTCCATGCTGGAGGTGCTTTAAGACGAGGGGTGAAGTTGTATTGTGATCAACTGATCACTACCATGCTGGAAATTAAAAGGGCTAACAGACAGGATCTCTTCTGGTTATTTGTGGTTTAAAGCCCATATAATGCTCCCATTCAGGTCTGTGAAATTTGCAAGGCATTGATGAGCTGGGTCAAGGTCACACATCCTACTGTCACTCCCCTGCCCATCTTAGCCTTACAATTTTGGAGTAGTACTTTTGTTTATTTACAAAGTGTTATTTACTCCTTCATCCCTGAAAAAAAAATCGCCTCCCTACTTCAATCTTCTCTTCTGTGAAACAGGTATAAAAATGCTCTTTTGCATCTGACAACCCACAGTAATGTCTCAGGATAAGATGCTGAATGTTTGCAAAGCCCTCTCAAAATCAGAATAATATAATCTATGAGTTTTCATTACTGCTCCAGGATTATGCAGATTTGCAATATAAATGCTCTTTTTCAGTTTTGCAACAACCCCACAAAAGTTAACAGAAACAAGTGATTTGCAAGTGATTACTTTATTTGTTTACATGCTCCGGAGACTAATTATCTTTGTTTGCTTTATTGTTTCACCTACCCCAGAATGGGACTGGATACACATCATTAATTGGCCTGAAAGTAACGATGGGCAAACATCAAAAGGTTCAGAGGCTTTGAGAAAGCATCCTATAAATAAACTCCATGCAACCTATACCTGAATTTATGAGAGCTGTTCTCATGGCCTTATTTTAGTTCCATCTCTTGCTAACTGTACTGACACCAGCAAATCCATGGTTGCCTTCAAGCCACAGTCAACCCTAAGCTTTTCATTCCCTCTCTTGCCTTATTTAACCACTTAACCTTGAGATGGAAATCTGTACCCGGTTGCCTTTATTAGCTTTAAAAAGTCAACCTCTCTAGCAAACCTTCATACATACATACATATATATACACATATATGTGTGTGTATATATGTAATATACTTCTAGTTCTAAATTTACAGAAAATCCCTACTTAGCTGGTGAATATGTACTGTACCTGCCAGGAGACAGGCTGAGAGGAAATGGGTCTCAAGGTATGAAAGAGATAAATGGCAGCGCCATGAAGAAAATCTGGGAAAGGAAACCCTCTGTCACTACAGTGATTCCTCTCCCAGTCAGTAATTAAGATAGTGGCTCAAATCCAGCTTTTGAATCAATTGGGAACAAAGAGAGTTGACAGTTTCTAAGGATTTTTCTAATTCTACTAATACCTGGATGAAGTGAGGTTTAGAACCGAATAGAGCCTATTACATCTATCTAGTATGAAAAACCTCTGCCATGGTAGAAAGGGCAAGCCTTCTGCATATACAGTATTCTTGTATTTCTAAAACAAAGTAGCTCCTCAGATCTGAATTTCATTATTTATGTGACCACAAATAAATCTTTTTGGCAATGGATTATACAATCAGCATCTTGATAATCCTGAAAACACTTCTTGTAATCATTTCATCATTCTTGAATGTCCAGTTCTCCCTTAGGTTATTAGGTGCATTGGTCCAGAGATCATTTAATCTATTCCTCTTCTCTAAATGTTTTTAAGGACTTATAACCATGGAATAAACCCAGCCATTTACTACCCAGCCTGCTTAAAGAACTTATTTGTTGTAAACCCAAAAGGAGGCTAAAGATAGCTCTGCTGATCTCTTTTGCATACACCTTCATTTCCATGTGCATTTCTGAAGAATTTTTGTGGTCATAAAAAGTAATGATGTGACAACATTGCACATTTAAGTTTTCATAAGTCAAATATAGTTCAGATAGCTCTGGTCTGAGCATTACTGGACATTATCACACAACCCTTCCCTAGCCAGTCATCCAAACTTCACACAACCCAAGCTCTCACCCTCTCCTGAGCTGTTAACTACACCTGATACTTTTGTGGATTCATTTGCACTGGAGATGAAGTTAAGGCCAGAAATAAAAGCAGAGACCTCCATCTGCCATAAAACATTCCAATACTTTCAGTGAATATCTGCTGATTAACACTCACTGAAGATCTGCCCCCAAAACATTTCCAGTAGACTGGCAGTGATGAAAGTGTGCTCATCAGTGAACACCAAAACACTGGTACTGCTATTTATCTAGAGAGAGAGACAAATTAGCCTAATGAGAACCATTAATCCTGAAGTATTGCACATGAATATAAAGAACTGTTTGGGTAAAAGAGACAATCCTTTTAGGGATGCAGAATGAGAGCAATCTGATAATAGCAGTCCTATCAAAAAATACACACTGTGTTGAATTAGTGCTCCTTCAGCAGGAGGCAACTTGTAGGTGGCAACTTGAGGGTTTCTAACCCATGACTGAGCAGTTTTGTTACCCAGAGAATAAACAGAGCTTGCCACATGTACCTTCAATGTGCACAGTTTTACATGTGAAGTGTACAAAGATGTATCTCACTGCTGGAGAGAGATTGACAGGCAGTTTTATATTGTTCATACCATGTAGCAGGACCACATCTAAAAGGAACTATTAATTCATTTTTCTGTCACAAAATCCTCATTGTGCACAGCCACATTTATGATGTGTTCCCTTTTCCTTGCATAAACAAGGGGTACTACTCAGAAATCTTCCTCCCAGGAAAAAAAAAAAAAAAAATCACCTCTTCATAGGGCAAAAACCCCACAAATTAAATTAGTCCTATCTTAGCCCTGGAAAACCTGCAGATGTTTTGGAAAGCTTGTTTTAAATATTTTGTACACCACTAGCTGGAAAAGTAAGAATAATCCCATCAGCAAATTCAAAGAAAATCTGCTCAAACAACAAACAGCCTTTCTGAAAAGAAGAGAAAAAATCCCAAACCTGCTATTCTCTAATGCTTTGTATCAGTACCAGTAAAATAATTTGTAACTGTTAAAAATACAAAGGAAGCAAAGTTAATTTGCTCTCCTTATGATAGTGGCTCTTCAAATACTCAGTTGGATAATTCAAAACTTGCACATTTGCTTACAAATAAGCTTTTTTAATAGCAGTATTGTATTGAATCTGCATATAATTTTTGAAGCAATTTAATTTTATATTAGCACAACTTGTTGCACAGGCAACATTGATTAGGTTTTTTGTTCTCAAGGTTCTGTAAAAGTTCTTTGATGTCTTTGATATTTCTCAGTTCTCCCTCTTTAAGGTTGGTCAATTCAGCTTTAGCATTGGTGCAATGTTTAAAAGTATGAAAAGAATTGTGAAGTTGCAGAAAATATTTACAATTTTTAGTTTGGATCTGGTGCAAATAATGACCTACCAGAAAGCAACACCCTGAACCAGATTCCTCCTCAACAAGCACCCACCTCATTGGGATGGTGTTGATTTCTCTTCTTTTCTTCTCTCTGACTGTGTTGTTACAGGTACACAAGGGCTGAGCCCTGAGGAGAGAAACCTCTCCCAGCCTTGCCTTGGCACTGGTGATGCTCAAACCAAGCAAGGCACTGAACTCAGGTCTCCTGCTGGTTGCCCACACACAGGTTGTGATGTCCAAGTGAGTGCTCACAACCACCCTGCCCTGTCAGGAATGCAGAGAGCGCCAGTGCTCCTGTGCCACACCTCAGGGATGTCAGGTGAGGTCTGGACATGCTCACTGCCACCTCTCCTTGCATTGCTGCTTGTGTTTAGGCACCTATTCATAGCAGAACCATAAAGAGTAGGTAAATGCCAGAGCTGAGAGACTGAGGTGACTACACTAATTAGTCAGAGCTGCTCGAGCGTCTAGACACCATTTGGCAGTGCAGTCACGTAAGGGAAGTGCTGCATCAATATTCAAAACAGAAAAGAGGTATAAATCCCACACTGAAAAAAGCCAGACTAAGTCAATGAATGTGTGTCATAGTGATAAATGGCACCATTACAGAAAAAAACAACAAGTCAAAATACTTGTTCTTCTTTCATGGGGGTCAACTGCAGTGTCCTACTCTGGCTACAAATGGCTCCCCTATGGCTGGAGTGGTGCTGCTTCTGCTGGGAGGCAAGAGTTGGTTGCAAGGGTTGGTATGTGGCCAAATTAATGGCTTCATTGTTGGAGGAGCATTTCATTTTCTCTTTTTTTCATAAACAGTGAGAAAATGAGGCAAAGGCCACATAAGCAACTCTATCAACCAGTGGGATGAAAAAAGTCTCAGAAGAACTCCATAACGAGAGATGACTCTCCCTGCACGTAGTGAAGTAGCTTTGACCCATCTTTCTTTCATTAAAGGACACTAGAGCTGTGTAATATTAATAAATCTTACACCTCCTTAGCTATCTAAACACACTGTTGAGCACCTGTGAGCAACTACAAATTTTGACATTTTTATTTAAGAGGTCACTTTCCCATGTATTTATTAAACAGCAACTAAATTTTTCCCACAAAAAGGCTGGTTTGTGTTTGGTTGCTACCCTCCTTCTCAAGCAATGACAGCATCCAGGCCCTGAGACACTGATGTTCCTGCTCTGTTCAGCCATGGGCTGATGTCCCATCCTGTCCCCAGGGAGATGCCCCATGCCCGGGACTGCCCCACTGGAGGGATGAGCCCAGCCTAAAAGGGTCTGTCCTGCCTGTCCCTGGAGCCCTCAGGAGCCCCAGGAAGAGCCCATCCCATGCTGCATCCTGACATCCATCTCAGCATTTGTACCTTTTGGGGAGTGGGAAGGGTAAAAAAGTAAATTTCTGCTGGCAAACCATTTGCTTCCCAAGACCTGAATATTAAAGGCAGTTTCTCTCACATGAGCTGATCCAAATCTTTTCTAACACTGGCAGAAACCATTACAGGATTTTAGGCCCCAAATACCAGCTACCAATGGAAAGAAGTTGGTTTTTATCTGGTTTTGCTGCTGTTTTGTTATTTTAAATGTCTGGCAGCCTAAACCCAAGCAAATATTTGATTCTGGGTTCAACATGCCTCTCAAAACTGTGTTGTTCATCTGGAAGCAAAATATGGACAATGCCCAATTACACAGAGGCAGCCTGTTTGGATTGTGGGATAACTAGACACAAGAACAAACACCAGGGACCACACAAAATTCACTGAGATGCCTTCCAGCAGCAGGAGTGCTTGCTCAGAGCGTCAGTCACAGGCATAAAGCCACCAAGGCTGGTCCCTCCAGAGGGGCACCCACACTCAACCCAGCTCTGTGCCTGTACCATGTCCCCACATTTGCCAGCATTTATGTCACTACTCAGGCTTTTTGTTTATAGAGGCCTGCTGGACATTTAACACCCCAGAAAATGGAGATCTAACTCTTTGAAATTCAGTCATGCAAAATGAAAAGCATTTCCACCTATGGATATCTGTATTTTAAAATGAAAAGTACAAACACTATATTCTTTCTATTCTTCTATTAAGAAATTAATACCCTACACCCATGTTCTTGTGCACCTTGTGAAAAGCAAAATAAAATAAGTTCTGTATCATTTTCTGTTAATATTATCCTTTCCCTTTGTTCATGTCATCTGCTGGAGACCAGTTAGATCTTTTTACACAGTATCTGCTACAGAAAATCAAAAGAACTTAACAAAACACTAATGCCATAGTTTATCAATGTTAATTAAATCCTCTAAGCGACTCAAGATCATGCATGAGAGTAATTTTAATTTAATATATTAGGTCTCCTTTGGGTTTAAGGGAAACTACTAAGCTCAAATGTGATTCTAAACAAGTATGATTTATTTGAAATTGGGTTATATAAATATTTATATACTTCTGACCTTTTGTGTAATTAAACCAATTTTGAAAAATATGGTGAAAATCCTGAGCACAAGGTAATGCAATAAAGAATTAAAACAGTGATTCTCCGATGCTGTTACACAGAACAAAATTTTCTCTTTCTCTTTGGGAAAAAAAAAAAAAAAAAAAATTACCTCACATCATTTTTTAGAGGCCTGTTTGAGAGAACATCTGGAAAACATTCCACAGGAAATCAAACCTATATTAAATATGTTTTGCAGGGCTCTGTTTCCTTGCATCGACCTTAAGCATTCATAATGTGTTTCTGTCTTCCCAGCTGCAAAGAAAACACTTCTGTCAGAGCCCTCTACAAAATGACAGGCTGAATTGTCAGCCAGTGATTTTATCAGGGGATGCTGGTAAGATTTCTATTTAGTCCACCTGTCTCTGTACCAAAGCTCTCCAATAACATGAACAAATCCACCAGCTGCTTTCCAACTATCATGAATTTTTACACTGTTTGTTTAATTTCCTTTATGCCGTTTAATTTTCTAAATAAAAATGACTAGCATTTTTAAAGATGCCCAAGCCTCATTGTCTCCTGGCAGGATGTTACTCAGGAAAGAACTATTCTCACTTCATTAGCTGGGCAAGCAGAACAGTCTGAATTACAGGCTGGTAGCCTAAGAAAATCACTGTCACTCTCAAAAAACAAGCCAAGGAAAAGAAGTGCCACTGCAAGTCCTTGAGTGTGCCACTGGACGCTTCAGTGTTTATGAATAACTACATTGTGAGTGCACACTGAAAGGATGTGCTTCCAAGTACCTGAGAAAGACATCCATGGCAATAATATTCCCTGTAACCACTTGAATAAACTATAATAGACTATTACTAGCTCAAGCATGAAACTGATGGGAGTTTGGAGATGGAAAATAATCTAAAAAGTCCAATACAAGTTCTCTCTTCACCAGAAAAGTTTCTCTTGGTAGATGTACTGGAACATCAGGTTTCCTGGGGTTATGCAGGAATGCTCTTTGCCTAAGAAAATCTCTCAGTGGTGTGTGTGGTGACATTCCTGAAGGAAAAAACTCCATGTCCCCTTGTCAGAGGGGTGGCTCAAGGAAAGAAAAGGTGTCCAGAGTGTCCTTGCACTCAGCTGAGCAGGGTCTGTGGGCAGCCAGCATGGCTGAAACCCATCCTGGAGCTACTCTAAATACTGCTCTGACCTTGGAGTAAGACAACAAGTATAAAATCAGAAGTACAGAAGATAAAAGCAGAGTAGAGTCTTTTTTATGTGGATCCATTTTTTCATGCACAAAACAGCCCCACCAAACAGCAAGTCAAGAAGTTCTGGCAGCAGCAAGCCAAGAGACCATTGATCTTATTCAGCATGTTTTACTTCCTTTTAGAAATAATATGGGTAGATAATGATAGTACAGAAAGCACTGATTTGTAGTGTAAGATTGCAAAACAAACAATTTTTACCAGTTAAGGATGATGTGCCGCATCAAGAGGTTTTTTTTTTTTTTGATTCCACTCAAAAAAAATGTGAACACACAAGGCAGAGAAAAAAATGTGAGGCGAGGAGTTGACAGCCTGTGATACACCCAGACATTTACAGAGGTTTTTCTGAAATGAACTGTCCATTCTGAAAAATATTTTGAAATGCTGCATGATGGCCAGCTACTGAGATGTACCTCCAGCATTTCATAATGGTCATAATTGGCAAAGGGTGCATTGTAACTGAGAGGACAACCACTGTGATTTATGCTTGAACTGGAACAAAAGAAAGTGAACTAAATACTCAAATAATATAGCTTGAATTTAACAGGGTTCTTAGTCGTATGTGCTTTACAATAGAAAAGCTTTCTTTAATGGTTTATACAATGTGCTTGAAAAAATACAATGTAAGCACAAATGTTATCTTTTGATGTAAGGTCATCGATTAATAACCTCAGACAAGGGTCACAGTCAGCTCACACAGAAAATCTATCATCAACAGTAAACACACACCAGAAAACCCCTTCTGTGTCACTTGTTTTAAAGCCAACAGATCATTAAAGCATAGGAAACAACCACAGGAAACAACCACCACCTCTGCTGAGAAGTCTTTGCAGACACTGCCACATTTACATCTCCCTTCCACTTAGAGGAGTTACTCCAGTAACACTGTAGTGATTATTAACATAATTAAAGCAATGCAATTTCTATTCAGTAAACATGAGAATGCTAAAATTTGAAGATATGCATGTGGCTGTCACTTGCTCTGTTGAGAAACAAAGTTTTATTTTTAGCTCCAGTGCTTACATTTTCTTGCAGCTATTTTAATAGATGAACTGCCACCAGAAATATTCTCTCTCTGGGCCCTGATGCAGAATGATATAAATAACCTTTACAAAGTCCAGCATAATGGAATGGCAAAATCAGTTGACATTCTCCTAATTAGCACTGCCTGAAGATTTACCTACACAGAACAGGAAGAGCCAAATTCACCCCTGGAATAAATCCACTGAAGTCACTGATGTCAGAGGAAGTACACTGGGAATGGACTTGATAGAATAGATCTGTTATTTACATTAAACACAGAGCAGCTTCTTGACTCTAGCATATACATGGCTTGAGGTGAATGAAAAAAGTGTTTTGATTTACTAAAGAAAATGCTATTGTGTGATATATACACCCCTTCTTTGCCCCAGAAACAGCAAGTTAGCCAAATGTGACGGGTGTACATGACAGATCTTCTCTACACTGCCTCTAATAGATCGGGGTGGAAACTACTCATCAAACCAGTGCATGCTAAACTCCTTTCTACAGCAATCTCTCAACTAACATTCCAAAAAATCAAGCAGTAGCAGTAGTCCTAGTGGAACCCCATCCAGCAAAGCAATTAAGTGTTTGCATAACTGTAAGGACATGAGTAGCTTCAAATTTTGATCTCTATTAAAAGTTTAATGCCAAATTTAACTGTCCTGGATTTCAGTATTTTTGACTAAACATGGGTGAAACTGCTTAATTAGAATATGTAGTTTAATCTCTCCCCCCTGCCCTGATAAATCAACAAAACAAAATGGGTCACATTAGTCCTGCTGTAACCCCCATCCTGGCTCATGTTCCTAATCTGTAGTGTTCTTAGTTCTTAAATTATACAAGCAGCTTTTCTTTTCCATTTAAATTAACAAAGTAAGGGTTTTCAGACAAAATGAACACTCAGGGGAGTGTTCCTTATCACTGTCTATAACTACCTGAGGAGGCTGTAGCAAGATCTTCTTTCAAGTAACAAGTGACAGGCTAAGAATGGCCTAAAGTTGTGCCAGAGAAAGTTTAGATTGGATATTAGGAACATTTTCTTCATGGAATGAGTTTTCAAGCATTGGAACAGCTGCTCAGGGAAGTCGTAGAGTCACCACCCCTGGAAGTAGTTAACAGACCTGTAGCTGTGGCACTTGGGGACACTGTTTAGTGGTGGGCTTGGCAGTGTTGGGTTTATGGCTGGACTTGATGTTCTTAATGGTTTTCTGCAACCTAAATGATGCCCTGAAGGATCACATTTAGATACAAGCGCCCCAAGTTTTTGGAGCTGAAATGGTCACAAGTACCTCACTCAGCTCACTGAGTCATTTTCCTAGAAAGAGACTGACATGGAAGCAGGGTATCTACATACAGCCAGCAACACCTGGATCACTGGCATCCAAGTTTATTTTGAGATTGTTGTATGCTCAGACATGCACTCTTTGTTCCCACTTCCACTTCTTCAGCCCTGCAGACAGATAGCACAGAATATTCAGCACCACAGGTTATTTTTAACCTGATCAGCAGAGGATCTACCTGACTGCAGGGAGGCTGCCTGGAGAGCTTGAGCTTGCCTGACAAGGGACCCCAGTGTGAAATACTGTCTAGTTACGGCTTCTTGGAGCATGAGCTCTCTTCACTGGTACAGCACAAAGCCAAGGGAAAGTTGGGTGCACGACTAAAGCTAAGCCATTTTTTTTAATTACTGTATCCTTGTGTGTCTCCTGCTTTTGGAGAAATGTCAATCACCCAGCAAGCTTTTAATCTGCAAGCCCCTCCTGAGCTGACCAGAGAGAGTATACATGAGGGCCAGCCAAGCAGATCTGGGCACTGCAGAAGGAGATCCACACACACTTCAAAAGGGACAAAGCAGTCTTGTTTTGCAGGATGTTTGGATTTTTCTGATTCCAAAGGGATTTATGAATACCTTATAAGGAGGAACTGCTTGATTCATTTTGAGTTTTATTCAGATGGAAGAAATTTAAAGTTACCTTTGTTTCTGAGGGGGAGGGGAGAGCAATAAATATTATGTCTATTTGCTCTGCTAACAGAAGGCATCAAAGTAATGAATCATGTAAAGGACTGAAAGGAAAGAAAATAATACAATATTGCAGTATTTTCTATCTTTACTTTGCCTTTCTTGAAAGTTTTTTGCTTATTTTGCAAAGACTGCATTAATATTTTTTCCAGGCTAGCAGTTCCACACACACATATTCCACTACAACATCAACTTTCCCCTGCAGAATACACCAGCTTCTTTCCCACCTCCCTTCAGACCCCATTTTTTGAATTTTCTGAACTGTCACCATGCCTCACTATTAGTTCATTAAAATGAATGAACACCTGTTTTGTCTTTTTATTCCACTTAAATGAATTAACTTCTAGCAATATAGACATATATGCATACATTTACATGCTTGTATATACATATATGTATAAAAACCACTCTTCAAATTCAGGCTATGTGAGGTGAGCTTGTGGGCATGGGCCAAAAAGCAGGCTTACAGTTTTTCTGCTCCACTTGGTGTTCTAGAGACACAGGAACTCTCCTGAGCGCAGGTGCAGAGAGCTCAGGCTCACCCTACTACACTGCAAGCATCTACACCCACTGCAGGGTGAATCAGGCACGAGAGGTTTTGCACCCACTCCCTGACTCAGTCTCCAAACACTCAGTGCAGGCACACCCTGCACTTCTCTAGAAATCAAGGGTGTCCTTTTCTTAATGACCTTAACAGCATTACAGAAACTGCCCTGTTGTCCTGGTTTTGCATAACCACAGCAAACTGATCATCTCAAGGAGCTGCTAGAGTGCTCCAAGAGCCTAATCGATATAAATGCCCCAGAGGGACCCAAACCCAGCTCTGTTATCCCAAACTGTGTAATGCTACTGTGTCCTTCATAAAAATACCCACCAAGTGCCCTTTTAAAATGCAAAACAAGAGTCAGGCTGAGAGGGAGCGCTCAGGCTTTTATCTGACCAACTGAATTGTCACCAATATCAGCTACAAGGTTCAGAAAGGGAGGCAGCACCTCTGTTTTCCCTCTCATTTGCTGAATTACAGATGATCACTGGACCGTGGCAGGATATTGAGGGAGGAAAAGCACAACATGCAGAGAAGTGTGTGAGGAGGCACCATAAGTGGCTGTAATGGAATTCAAACGTGTCAGAGAGGCGGTGAAAGTCAGGTAATTGCAGGAAGATCTGGGAAGAGGAGATGAAAGGAGACTAAGCAAGGGGAAGAGGTGGGAGGAGGAAAAAAAGCAATGGAAAAAAGTGAGAAAAATGAAAGAGAAGTATAAGGAATAGAAAATGCAAAGAAAAGGGGAAATTTCTTTTTCCCCTCTTCCATCTCCTCCTGCAAATCCCTCCAGCGCACTGCTCCCTGTTCTGGAACTGAGGATTGCTCCCTCCTAGAACAAGATAGTGGGCTCCCCCATTCTGAAGCAGGACAGAAAGGATTGCCTGCACATTTATAACATCTCACCACAGACCTGTCTCTAGTGCTGAAGCACGAGGGTGCAGGGTTTGCAGTCAGCAGTGGCTTTTGCTGCAGGAGCAGTCCACAGGACCCACACAGAGAAGCCAAACTTTTACCAACAGGTTCTGGGGTGTAAAGCACCTGCAGATTTTCACATGCCTCACAGAAAAGGAGCACAGACACAGTAACTCCCTTTCCAAGGTAAATTGTCATTAGAAGTGTTCAACAGAATATTACGAAGGAAAATTATTTCCTTGGCAAGTTCCTGATGTTTTCAGGAAATGCAGCAAGCAGCTGAGCTTCTGTTCTAACATTTCCAGTGGATGAATTCTTCTCTGCACTGACAACAACGTTTGCATATCCTCACAGAGAGCTCTGATACCTGCAGAGGCAGACATCCTTCATGCAGAGCTGAATGGGTGGTTGCAACAAAATTAAGATTGGATAGAATAGGTGACCAAAAACTGGTCAAGAGGTAAAAACACACCAGTGAAAGCACATTTATAAAGATCTGACCCTCTGAACACACAGTGCAGAAAACATTTTTTACTGTATTTTCAAGGAGATGACCCACGTACTGGAACCTAATTGTGTATTTCATTATTATCCCTCCCCTATCCCACATGAAGAAGTTATTTAAATATGTTACGCATATTTTTGTATTTTTTTCAGTGTCAAACAGCTGCAGACAGCAATATGTACCTTTTGCAGAATTAAGGCAAAAAAATTAAGAAGACAACTGTCTTCTGAAATTGGTTAAGAACTATTTTATGGCTATTTAAGCTTCAAAAATGAACTTCAATGATCTGACCAGTCATTTGGAGTATAATTATTGTGAAGGACAAGAAACATGCTCCTACCAGTTTCTTTTATTAGCAAAAAAATGCTGCCCTTCTTTTCTGATCTCTGCAGCACATGAATGGATTGATAGCATTATTTCAATAAATAATGTATCTGTATCATTATCATTCTGGTCAGTGTCTTCTGAACATATCAAGGAAAAAAGCCCAAGTATGCAAATTCAAGACACAGATTATTAAAAAGACCAAACTAATGACTCACACTTTCATTACTCAAGCAAAATAGTATTTGCAGTACTGTCAAATGTGATAGTGGCAAATATGAAGCACCCTGCCCTGCATTTACAGCAGGATGATATTCTTAAAACATGCCAGTCAACTTTCTAGTTGTTAGCTGAAGTGATCAGATCACAAAGTTCTTTAGAGGTTTGTGCTAGTCCAGGACATCACTGGTGAAAGATTCTACATTCAGTGATGGTACACTGACTTTTCTTAGAATATTTGTTTATGCTCACAACAGAAAATAACTCTAATGGCTTCTTCTTGGTTTTTTTTTGTTTTGGTTTTTCTTTTCTTTTTTTCTTTTCTTTTCTTTTCTTTTCTTTTCTTTTCTTTTCTTTTCTTTTCTTTTCTTTTCTTTTCTTTTCTTTTCTTTTCTTTTCTTTTCTTTTCTTTTCTTTTCTTTTCTTTTCTTTTCTTTTCTTTTCTTTTTTTCTTTTCACTGAGCATTGACAGACATGCCTGAGAGACTACAATTGTTTCAAAGCTGGATATGGACTGGGATACAAGCAGAGGCAGCAGACAAATGATAATGAAAGTGAACCATTCAGCATCCTGATGAAGTTGAAAATTAGGACTGTTTACATAAGTCAGAACTTATTTGCATTTCCTGACATTTCAGGTCTCTTTATCCCTTGATTGAGCTTTTCTTATATAACAGATTAATGAATTGAATAAAAAAAAGGAATAAAAAAGGAAAGCATCCTGCCATGTTAATGCTACCTGTAGTTTGGCCAGATTGCTTCCCTGCTCTTAACTCTGCTTCAAGAACAGATTTAGTGATATATACACCAGGGTAAACGTTTTCAAGAGTGTTCAAAACTGAATATTTAAATACTTTATACAGGCCCAGCTGATATTTTATAGAGAGTACAGGCAGACTCAAATCTTGCACTTCTGAGTAAGCAGCTTTCATAAACCATTTTATGAACATATTTTCAGAAAACCTTTAGAACTTGTACCCCTTGTCTAAACTAGCATTATGAAAAGGCTTCAATAGGCACAATAGGCATGCAAAGAACAGTTTCTAAATTACCTGGTTTCACTATATTTTCAAATTATTCTGCCATTTGGATACTCTCTCTGATTTCAAAATGAAATAGAAGTTATCAGAGTTAGAATTACACACTTACTGACTGCTGCTTTTAGTTATTCTAAACATATCTGGAGTTACTATAAAGACTGGTATTTATCAGTGCCAGTAGTTCCAACAGCAAGGAGATCTCCCATTTCTTTCCTGCCCTGTCCAAGTCCCTGTTTTCCTGCAGGACTAGAGGAACAAATCTCACCAATTTCCTTTAAGTGCACAACTCACAGAGACCAAATGTCTTTCACTGCCTGATAGGCTGGGATAGCTTTGGTGCCAATTCCTCCTCTCCATGACAGCAGGGAGGGAAGGTATTAAACCACCAGCAGTTTAGAGAGCCCAGGAGGTTGTAACACCAACATGAGGCGACTCTCAGCAACACACCAGGCTTGCTTTACCTCCACAGGACCTAAGTGCTGCCCACACTGAGTCTGCCCCAGACCCCGCAGGCATTTGCCCACCCATTCCCTTGTACCATTGTGCCCCTCACCCTCATAGCCAGGTCTCACTGAGCCTTGGAAGAGCCAAAACTTTTTAATTTTGATGTTCTAAAGCAAAAGAAGCCACTGTTCATTTACAAATAAATCCATTTTTATATCAGTGCTGGCTGCAACTTCAGGTAGGGATTTTACCAAGCTTTCCCAAGCAACATTGCAATGAAGAAAGAGCAACACCAGACTCATGAAGTTAAATTAAACAAAATGCCATTAAAAACTTAACTGCTGAGACAACATTAGATCAAAGCTGACCAAAAGAAAAACACAGTCATGAGAGAAGTAATGGGATTAATTTAACAAGTTAATTTCAGAACACTACAACCCAAATAACAGGGAGAAGTCTCTCTATAAAATCCTCTCTCCAATTTCACTGGCACTGTAACAGACTGAGAGTGTGGCAGAAAACACAGTAAAGATCCTGTAACTCTACTAATTAACAGGACCTAATTAACAGTGTATAGGGAAGGCAATACATAGAAGCAAAAATGCTAATGGAGCAACATGGAAATAGAAAATGGATTGTTCTAAGGCTACATGTACTCAACTTTCATAAACTCCACCAGCATCAGCAATCAAGGTGCTGAATGCAAGTCAGACTGCTCTGACTTAAATCTGCTGCTGTTGTGGCCAGCAGGAAATGTGTCTCCAGATTCCCCCAAAGCCAGGGAGGACAGGGCACTGCTCACCTCCTCACCTCCGAACAACACTCAGGCACAACTGAAGTGCTGCCGCAAAAAGCCTAAAACCAGCAGTGGAAATCTCGTAAACAAACTTCAAAGTAAATATTTTACCAGGCATAAGTAAGTACTTATTAAGATTTAGATCGTATCTTCAGTGTCCTTGACATTTTACAATGGTGTTTATCTCCCTTGTTTCCTAATTCACAGAATTGGATAATCTACAAGAAATTTACACATTAGAAATGAGCAGGATTCTCGGGCACGACTTCATAAATATGACATTAGCACAACAATGCTCTAATATAAACATACACAATGTTAAGTAGGAGCAAAGCATTTCCTGGGGGCAGAGGAGGCCCTGCTTGCCACGGAATGAGCTCTGTGTGAGAAGCTGCAGGGACCCCACGAGGGGAAAGGACCCAGCTTGTCCCGTGGAGCAGGGCTCTGCACTGCCAGAGCACTCCGGGAAAGAGGCTGGGAATTAGGTCAGTGACTCCATGACCTCCCAGCTGCATCAGCCCAGCACTCTGCTCAGGGGAGGGGAGATGAAACAATTTCAAGGCTAAAGCAGCTCTATGAAGACAGTGGGATTCTGTCGACCATGTGGACTCCTTTTTTTCCAAAGAATTAAAAACACACGAGTAGTCTGTGCATTGTGACTATTTATAAAGTCCAACATGAAGCTTGTATTCCCAGTTATCAGCACTCACATATAAAACGAAAATAAACCCCATTATAATGAAAAATTCTATTTTTACCTGGTCACTAATGGTACATAAAAATTAGACTGAGACATTATTTCGTAATGACACACAATGTTTCCAACAAAAATCTCTAAAAATTAAACTGGGGGTTTAAAGACTCCTCCATAATGCGAGGGAGTAGCTGCGAATAGTTTTGGAGAATGCACACATTGTAAACAAATGAGGGCTTTTGTTACCCTGTTAAGGATGTCAGAGGCATTTGCTTTTTTTCCCTGACTCATCCTTTTCCTTAGTGGGTACTCTGACCCCTAGTCCTGGCAAATCCATCAGCACCAAAAAGTTCTCTCCGGTACCTCATTAATCACTCCCCTGCCGTGTGCTATCTTACCTGCAGATGTAATTCTTCTTGCAGGACTCTTGTAAATTCAGGCAGTTTGGTTTCTCCCTGTCCTCATATGAGCACACAGGAACAATAGTCTGCCGCCTCCTCTCTGTACAGGCTACGTCTCGACAGGAGCAGAAGAGCATCCCGTAGCTGTGCTTTGGGGGGACCTTGTCAAAAAATAGCCGGAGGGCCTTATGACACTTCCGCTTGTTACAGATCTCATTAGACGTGCTGCTGGTGCAGGGGGTTATGTAAGCAGATCTGAACCTCTTGCAGGTATCATTTAGGTTACAAGCTTTGGCTGCATCCAAGCAATTGTTCCCCTTTGAAAGTACTGGCTCCACTAGAAAAAACAACACAACAGCAGTGAGAAAGGCGTCACATTTACACTTTGTGCTTTGTGGTTATTTCACTGTTAACGAGATCCTGAATACATATATTTGTTACATACAAAGCTTTCAGTGCCAGAAACTGGGACCAGTCCTTCTGTTTCTCGGGGTGAAGGTTGAACAAGTGAACAAGAGCATGGGCATGCCGTGAGGGCAGAATGCTGGTGAATAAATGACACTGTGGGCAGGCTGTGCTTCATCTCCTTTGTAGCAGACATGCAGGGTGAGTGTTGGGTAAGACTTGGTCTCACTAAACAGCTCTTAAAATCCCTGGTAAATTGGAAAGCATACGTCTGGCATAGGAACACAGTGAGAACATGGGCTTCTAACTCTGGTTTTGTAAAGCTCTGACATTTCCCAGTTTTTTCCCTTGAACAAGTTAAATGACCTGCCTACTGCAGGTGACAACATTTAAAAGTATTCTGTGTACTGTGCACAAAGTAGACATGCCCATTACTACATTTTTTGAGGTCTGAGGACAGCCCACTCAGATAGGAAGGAAATCAGGTGCAGCCTCATGTCTGGGAGCTCTCTTAAGGCCACCCACAAGTTCCATGATTAGGTAAAACTCTGTTATAAGATCTACAGATGACACCTGAACCCTGGAAAATTTAGGAACTTTACAAGCTTTGAAGAAGCTGACATAAAATTAAAAGGTAATTGTAAAAGAAACATTTTAAAACAAGGATGCCCCTTTCTCACACACACACACACGCTACAAGAAATTACAGTAAAAATTAAACTCAGATGTAAGTTAAGGCTATAATTACACATTTAATTACTCAATACATTATCCAGATATTAAAACCCAATAGATGCTTTGCTTGAAAACTAAGGCAACTGGCATCAGATTGCAAAATTCAATTAAGAATAATCGTAATGCTGCTTTGGACGTTAGGAATGCCAACGTCAGAGATCCAAGAAAATGGATTAATTTCCCACTGCTACAGAATTTGCAAGCTGAACAAAACATTTTGCAAATATCTAAAATCTGCTGCAACCTCCTGGGGGTGGCTGGCCGAAGATAAAACATTTTAAACGATCCAAAGCTCTAAATTACTCTTACAAAAAGCTCTTTTTTCCTAGATCTTTCACTTTTACCCAGAAAATCAGTCCAAGGTCCTTCTACAACTCACTGCCACTCATCTCCATTCTCCTACCACGCTGCCTGCCATTCCCAGATCAGGACATCAACCTTTTCTCTTTTTCCACAGCAGGAAAAACACGGAGCAGCTTGGCTGAGATGCTGCACTGAGGTGCTGCATTTGTTGGAACACACTGTGCCCAAGATGGGCCTTGGCTGCTTGCACACACTTCCCATTATTCAAATAGATCACCTGCAACTGTCCCATGCATCTTACCTACCCAAAAGTACCACAAAGCTAAGGAGCATTAGATTTGTGTTTCACTCTAGCAGCGTGCTGTAAATGTGTTCAGTGTGTTTGTACATTTAACCTTTGTAATTTAACAATCACACCCAATCTTCCCAGTCTCAGTTGTTTGCGCAACAAAATGGCAACTTTTGCATCTTGTCTTCATAAATTACAGAACTGTAAATATGCAACATTTGACTATAAATTAAGAGCCCAGCATTTCTTATAATAGCAGCCGACAACAGATTACGCAACACCAGATGCAACCCTCTCATAAAATTGTAACGTTTTTATATAAAATGTTGTACTACATTAGCATACAACTATAATATTAACTATGAACTCTCTAAGTTTTTAATACAGTATATAGAATTATATGTTTAGTACAAATATAATTACTATGTAATCTGCAGGGCATATAATTATGCAATATATGAATAGTATATGCTAATTACTATGTGATTGCAGAGTAATTACATGGTTATTTGTGCCTGGGAGTCAACTGCTGAATTCCACTATTTAAAACAAAATTCTGTGGAACAGCTCTGAATGGGGTATTGCAATATGAACAGACTTCAGCTTACAGTATTCATATATGCTGCTACAGAATTAAAAAGCACTGTGAATACAAGCATCTCAAAAATCAGAAGGGACAGGTTAATCAATCTTCTTTAAAAGGCAGAACACAAGCCAAGTCACTGACAGTGCAAACAGCAGTGAGAGATATCTTGGGTGAAAGTTGAATTAGGTGCAAAGTCTTCACAAACCATAGTTATGCATATTCATACCTGTCATTCAATTTATATCTGCCCCAAACTCACATTCCTCTACACATCAACTCTGAATACAGACTGGTTTGGAGGGTTCTGTGTTTTAAACCAGCCCTGGCTGTAACGTGCCCCTTGCCCCTTGCCTTTTCTGTTTTGATACATATGTCTCTAACTATTGTTTCTGGCATACTTGTAACATTATACAAATTATTTTTATCTTTTAAAACCAAGACTAAATGTAGAAGAGGTGCATCAACTGCATCTGAATTAAACAGACTGTCTAAAGCAACTCTTCTCATTAAGACCAACTTCTCTTAAGCTTTTAAATCACATTTGAATGCAAAATTCAAATTGCAACACATTTAATGCTTTATTTCTATCGCAGAAGCATAGAATTATTCCCAAGTCCTGGGGTAACTACAAACAGTTAACAATACTGGGAGTGTTCCTGAGGATTACTTATGCAGCAGTAATTTATAAGGTCAAAATTTCACCCAGCTTCTGTTCTGCAAAGCTTAAATTATTAAGACAGGCAGGAGTTTGGCTCTTACCAGGTACTAACTATAAAAGCAAATGGATCTTATCCAGAGCTACTTTTCATGCCAGAATCCTCTGGGAAATGTTTGTGTAAGGTGATCTTTTTTCAATTCTCCCCCCTCTTGGGGCATTAGGATATGAACTGGGGGCAGTCAGGGCAGGAGCCTGGGACAAGTAAAGATTTCTTTGCATCACCATCTCCCAACCCAGAGCTCTCTCTCTCTCAAATCCACTTTGCCTGGGCCCATTCTGGAAATCTCTGCCAAACCACACAGCTCTCCACTCTTGCCAAATCACCACAGAAGCCGTGGGAAGTCACTTCACACAGGTGTAAGTGGTGCCTCGTGGCTGTGAGCGAGGCGCCGGGTCCTGTCTGCAGCACGGGGCCCAGCAGAGCTGAGCTGGAAGCACCAGGATGCTGCTGCCTCCCAGCAGGAGCCTCCACCCAGCAGCTGGGGATGCTGCCCTGATGGGGTGCAGGCAGAGGGATGGCAGAGCCCAGGCAGAGCCAGGAGCTGTGCCTTGGTGGGACAGCAGCAGCATTGGGATGCCTAAACCCCCCCTCCCAGCAGGCAGCTGCTGCACAGCACGCACACAAACTGGGGCAGGACCAGTGGCCACTGGCACTGACTTGCCTTCACCTGCACCTCCAGCTCTTCTACTGCACGTGTAACACGTGTGGCATGTCTTCTGACCAATTCTGCTGGTGAAAAAGCAGTCCTGTACAAACTTTGATGTTTGTTACCTCCTACATCCCTCCACCAACACTGATACAGCTGCAGCAGTCCTGCACTCAACCTCCCACAGACCACAGAAAAAAGCCAGCCAAAAGACCCTGTCTTTTATCCAGAGGTGCTCCTAGAATCTTAACAGGGCTTCCTCTACCCTCATGCTTCACCCTCTTTCACAGTCTCTCTACTTTCCTCTTTCATTTTCCTTGCACCTCCATTTCTGTTTCATTTCTATTTACTATGTCTCCTCAACTCCTGTTAACCCACCCCATGGTACTCAAAAAGGATTCTCAGTGGGTACTGAGAGATTCTTACTTGTGCTCCCACTACACAGAAGGAGCACAAGGAATATTAGTTGTTCTGTAAGATTCTTATTAAGCAGCAAAATGGACATTTAGTTTTCAATTTTCTTACAGCATATAAAAAGCAATTTACTGAGGTTGTCATTAAAATTACCATTACTATTTGCAAGTAATTAGCATTAGTAGGTTTTCTAGTGGATATAGTGAAGGGAATGCTGTAAAGAGAGCAATAAATGTTAATGTGATGGAAGGCAAAATTACAAAGTGATAGAGGTGACCACATGGGTATGGGCCTACTCCAACACAGGTGCAGAATATGGCATATAGAAACCAAAAACTGACCAAAATTAAGAAGAGAGCCATGATCCCACTTAAACAAAAGTACTGCTATGGGGTTCACCAAAGTACGTTTGCTTTGTAAGAAGAGCAGATTAAAAAGTAATGAAAGCATAGCAAATATTGTAATCTGGATTAAAATAAACTACCATTTTCCTGGACAAATTATTTCTAATCCCAAATGGCAGAGAAAAAAAAAAAGAGTCATCCCCAAAAAAATCCTGAGACTGATAGTGTTATTCTGAAGTTCTACTTCTCTTCTGCTCAGCATTTACTAAACAGCTGGCCTTTTTCAAACCTTTTCCACAATGTTAAAAAGCAGGTGACTTAGTTTTTAAATTAAAGCTACTATATATTCAGAATACTACCACATGCAAACAAGATGCATGTTGAAATTACAGTTGATGGCAGCAAGTGACAAAGATGAGACTGATGCCTGTGAAAGATACAACCAAAGCTACAGCAACAAAAAGATCTAAACAAACAGAACTGCCTGAAATGAGACTTCAGCTTCCTAAAACCAAAGCTGGAACATTTTACATTCCTGGTTAGTCATTAAGTCTTTGATCATGCAAATTGCCTAGGTCTCTAGAATTCTTTTTTGAATACCCCCATAAATTTACTGGAGGACGTAAATAGCATCTCCTGTCCAAGCCATTTAGAGATTGGGAACAATCACGTTGCTTAGCGTGAACCAACAAGCATGATCTGGAAGTGTTCATCTACCATGTTGTGTTTGGAAGTGTTCAGCTACTGTGTTATGCAGAACTGCTGTGTCTGAAGTCTTTCCCAACACACCCTGGCCTTTTTTGTGAGACTCCGCTGGTGAATCATCAGCCGGGATCTTGCAGACTTTGGTTCAATGCCTTCCGTGACATGAGACTCACAAACACTGTTCTCATTTCCCAGAAGGGCTCTCAAACCATCTCACTTCGGAGTGTTCTCAACAAGGAAATGGTGCATATTGCAAAACAAAGAAGGAGCAAGATGCTTCAGCCCACGAATGAGAGCTCTCCCTGGGAGGCAGACTGCTGGCTGCTGGCCTGCACCCAGGAAGGAGAGTTACTTCTCTTCCAAGAGCAGTGACTGGAAACCTTCCCTCAAGAAGACTCTATAAGCCTGCAGAGGCATGATCCCACTTGTACTCCCTACTTCCAATCCCTTCAAAAAACACATAACCCTTTCTATAGCACATCTCCTTGCCTTCCTTCCAGACCAAGGTACTGCCAAACCCACAGGGTACACTCCCAGGCTTTCTGAAATCCCAGAGAAATGAGCAGAGAGCAAAGACATCCCACTTCCTCAAGGACTGTTCTGATCAATACCTTAGTGGCTGAAGCACCATGGGCCCCTGTGCTGGGTGCCCATTAAATTTCTGCTATCTGCTCCCAGGAGCACACACTGACTGCTGCGTGGGCAGATGCTCCTGCCTGAGGCTGCGAGTCTGGCTCCTCCAGTCCAAACCCTTCCAACAAAGCTCAGTTTCTGTATTTCCAGACACCTTTCACTAGACCAGGTTGCTCAAACTTCATCCAACCCAGCCTTGAATATTTCCTGGGATGGGCCATCTGCCTCACCACCCTCACAGTAAAGAGTTTCTTGTTCCTTTTTTAATTTCTTCGCTTGTTGTTAAAACTCTTTTCTTGTGTACTTTATAAAGATTCTAAGCATCTTCTATGGATTTTAGGCATCACCTCAAAGCAGAGGCTCCTGACTTTCAAGTGGATACATTTATCTCTTGGTATGTTCCTGGAAGTTTAACTCCCTTAATGGGGCCACATTCTCTAAACGCTGCATTTTTTATTGCCCAAGTTCATCACTAGATCTGGGCTCTAATACTCGACAGAGCTCTTGTCTATACTTAGACTTAGAGCCTGCTTTAGTTAATCATTACCTGGTGAATTTCATAGATACTGCAAATAAAGGTTGTAGTGAAATTGCAACTCCTAAGCTGCATATGTAGTGATTAAGAAGGGGGAAATTATATCTTAATATTTCCTTTAACACTTTAATTATTTACTGGGGAGGAATGGGGAAAAGTTGAGCAGAAAACTCCAATGTGGCTGAGCCCTGTGGGTTGGCTGAGGGACATCTGCTCAACTTACAAGTTATGTAAGAGGAAAGTCTTATAAACCTACAGTGATCTGGTTTAAATTTTAGTTCCACAAGGGCAGAGAGGGAGAGGAAACCCTGCTCCCCAGTGTTAATACTGTGGCATACACTGCTGAAATTCTGTCTTCACTCACAAATATCTTGATCTATCACCTTTCATTTCTGTTACAAATCTAATGACAGCTTATGCCAGCATCCCTAATTTTCCACATGGCACTGAGGACAGCAGTTCTACATTATATTTATGCCAGCAGAGTTATTTTGTTCACTGCAGCTATTCTGAATTTTCAATAATTTAAGTTATGAATTTGGCTCTTTAAAGCTACTGTTACTTCTGCCCAAAGTATCTCACTTAGGAGGCAGAAACACATTAATAAAGTCAGAGACTTGCTAAACAAAGAAGCTACAGTTGTTGCAAACTGATCCAGTCACTGTTTCTCACATTACCGCACCAATGATTTCAGTTCTACCCTGAAGAGTTTTAGGGTGTAAAGATCATTTTAACCTATCGACACTACACTAACACCAGGGATGGATTATGCATGACTGGGGCCATGTACAGCATACAATTTTTTCTGTGAGGGATTCAGTCATTCCACACACAATTCATGCTCTGTACTGAGAGAGAGGCTGGGCTTGTGATGTGGAAGGCCACAGTTTCAGCTGAGTTCTTCTAATTAATTTCCCCTTAAAAATAGAGTGCAAACGTGTTACTGCATATGCTCTCATCTTATACAGTTCAGTATTTTATTATTAGCTAAATACTAAGTCAACAGAATTAGGAAAGAACCAGCAGACACGGAAACAGAGAATAAACCTGTGAAAACATTCAAACCTACACGGTTGCCACGAGAAGTGATTTACTGCACGCAAGTTCTCAAGACACAGTGAGGGACTGTTTTGCCAAAGTCATGCCAATTTACAGGGCAACTTTCAGCATTTCTTTTTATTACTACAGAATTGAATTCACAACTTGTTTCCTCTTTTCCTCAGACTTGATTAATTACCATGTTAACATAACTACTCTTCTCCTGCTTATAATGGGCTCCCTCTAAAGTGCTGCCCCAGCAAAATAAGCCAGGAGAAAGCTTCTAGCTCTTTGCTCTAGCACTGCAATCCTTTCTAATCTCACTATTTTTCAAATTTATGTTCCATTCCAATAAAGCTTGTGTGAATATTACAGCAAATCAGATAATACAAGGTTATGACCCTTGTAATTGATCCTTCAAGGTTCTTTTTTCCTTTTTTTGCCAGTTGACATGGTAAAATCCACATTTAGCTGTGCTTGTTGACACTTGAGAATTCACTTTGTTGGTTGTATACACTGTTTCAGAGAGATCACATTACATAATGATGTATTTCTAGTGCTTCATTTATTCTATACCTACAAGCCCATTAAGCTGTAAGCAAACCTCCCATGGGGCTTTAAGACTGCAAGTATCAAGGGGGCAATGCTCCTATCCTGTTCAGAGGGAGCATAGCTAGAAGAGTGTATTATGTGAGGACACAGGGTTAAATATAAGCTACTAGTAGCTTATGTTTAAATAATTTCAAATAAATAAAAACAGCTTAAAAAAAAAAAAGTTAAATTTCCATTTATAGAAAAAATACACATTTAAATGAACACGGACCATGTATCCCAGCACTAGGAATCAGTTTTCTGGAGCAATGGTTTCTGTATCACATGACCACTGGAATAAAGTGATTAATTGGACTGTCTCAGTAAATGCGATCATTACACTTTTAATTAACCTTTTCAACCTCTTACACCTTTTCGTTTTGTTATGCATTAGATTTTTACAGTTTTCCAGTTATTATGCTTGACTACACTTAAAACAATGTGGAGCTCTGTGAGAAAGATAAGAAGAACAATTGAAACAGCTCTTACTGTTCATAACAGGAAAATACCACTGATACTGTCATCATCAGAGCAGTTATAAATCAGGTGGAGGACAGACATTCTGAACTCTGTGGCTACGTTCCCACCTAATTTTTGTTTTGGCAGCACACTGTTATTTAATGACTCTGGCTACCAGGAAACTAGCTTTTGAAAATTCTTTCTCAACCTAGTTATAATTACTCCATATAAATCATACAATGATCAATTATAATAATCTTAGCTTCATCCATTATTTAAACTTAAGAGTCTGAATCTACACAGCAGGAGTGCAGGAAATTCCAAAGTCCCTTCTCTGCTCACTCACAACTGCTTTACTCCTGAAGCCATGCCAGCTACAGAAAAGAAGGGGCCAGATATGCTCTTATCTATGACAGCCAAACCTGAAATAACCACAGATTTCAGACAAGCAATGGTTTCTGGCCTGGTTTTTTTTAACCACACTATCTTACAGTTGGTGAAACTAAATTCAACATGAGATTTTGCTTTCTTAACACTGGTGGACCACAATCAGAGGAGCTCTGCAGTTACATACAGTGACAGCACAAAATATTCTTACTTTAAAATGGCCTAGGTCTTCCTCACATGGATGGATAGAGACACATTTGTATACACACAGATGTGTGTACTAGAATGTTTCAGCACTATTTGGCTTCATGTGTCATTTCACAATAGCTTGAGAAAAAAATCCAAATGTTTGTGTCTAATTTAAGGCTGATCCTAAGATACTTAAGCTCAGAGTGTTATGAACCCTAAGTCTGATGGAAGGAGGAAAAAAATCTTAAAAGGAAACAAAACTTTCATGAAGCCTCAAGCGAAACATCCAAATATTTTTCAGAAAAACTTCAGAACTTTAACTGGATTTTGAAATAGTAACAAGGATTTTTAGAACTATTTAATAAACTGACTATATGTTTTTGATCATCCAAAATATTTAGCTAGTTGTTATTAGTTTTCTGCATCTTGTCCTAGTTCAGTCTCAGCCATAATATTTGCTATCCAATGTAAAGACAGTGTCTGTTTTGAGGGTCAAGATTTTTTCATTTCCAACACATATTTTAATGCTTCAACTACATGCCAAGAATTCCTTTATCAACAGAGGTATATTTTTCTGTGTTTCTCAGCTAAGTCTGCCCAAAGCCCCCCAGATTTTGCAGCATTTAGGCTGAAGCAGAGAAAGGAGATGACAAGGAAGGAAACCTTGTCAGTGCAGGAAGGAAATTCTGGATATACAAGGTCTAAAGCAAGTATTCATATCTGATATCAGAATCACAAGGTTTTTCAGTAACTCACAGCCTCTCTGAACAGCTATCCAGTATTCCCAATTCATCCCATTAAAATTTTTTCATGGTATGTTATCTAGCACTTTCTGCAACATAATTCCCCCATTTTCTTCCTACATTTACTCCTTTCCTCTTAACAATGGCTTTTTAATTTCTTGAAGACTCTCCTTCTCCTAATACTTGTCTTTTAAGTTAGTCCCCCTCATATTCTTTCTTCACAACATAAATGCATTTTCTGGATATCCAAACTCGTGTTATTAATTCACACATTTGGGAAAGAAAAAAAAACAAAACAAGAGGTTACAAACCCCCCCCCCCCCCCAAATCATTGACCAAAAATTTCTGTACAAGTTGTACTCAGGAGATTGCTACAGACAGACAAAACCTGTTAATTCAAGAGTTGCTGAAGCATAGCTTACTCCAGCCTCAAGCAATACCAGTGTAGGTAGGGATGGTTTACACACATTGACTGCCTGCTCTAGGAGTATATATTAGCTTATCTTTGACAGCAGCTTGCTCTTGATGGCTATAACCTGAAAAAAAAATAGTCAAAGTATATAAAACCTTAGTAGGAAAAATATCCTGCTTATTCTGCAGCGTTACTCTTCCAGAAGGAAACTGAGAAAGGAAAGTGGGCTGGAGAGGTGACTGTGACTCCAGTCTGACAAGAGCAGCTGATGGGTAACTCAGGGAATAGTTAAAGGCAGAGAAAGGGAAAGATCCTCTCTCCAGAATAAGAGGAAAGCACCACTGTTCCTAGATGGCAGAATCACAGATGTCTCATGACAAAAGTCCACCAGCACAAGTGAGAGAAGAGGCTAAAACCACAGTGAAAGCAGCAGTGACAGCCACAGGGCAGATGCTCAGTTAGTGACAGCAGCAGGGGTGGGGCAGAGGGTACCATCATGGCATGGAGAGAGCAACAGAGACAGAGAACAGCAAAATCCACAGCAGCTGGGGAGGCACCAGCTCAGCCCCCCTTTCCCTGCTGCCACTGAAAACCATTCGGGGCAATTATCTGGCCCATCGACCAAACAATACGAGCCTCATTCCATTAATCCACCACCAGCTGCTCCTCTCTTTCCTATCAGTTGGTCCCAGTGAATTCCTGTTGAATACAAATAAATTCACCACAATTTGAAGAGGATAGCAGTGGTAACTTTTTGTTCATGGATTTGCTTATGTGAGCTTCAGTCACTGTGCTGCTGCTGACTCCATCTGAGGTCCCTCTGCTGAGCCCCAGAGCCAGGGACAGGGAGATGTGTGCACTGAGGCAGGTGTACCTAATGGATCAAGGGAAACAAGATACTTTGGAAATAAGTCACTTCAATGATACTGCCCTGGAGAGTTAATAATGCTTATGATGGTCCCCATCCTACTGCGTGCCCAGAAGATAAAATGTACAAAATGAAGGTGAGGCAGCTGTGTATGATGTATGTCACTTACCTACAGTGCAACTGGGGGTTTGTTAACTTGAGATCATTAAGATATTTAAGAGATTACACCACACTAACAATTAGACCTACTGCCTACGGTCTAATCTCAATTACCTGTCACTTTCATTTATAGCACGTGCAACACGTGGCAATAGACAAAAAGGTTCTTATTGTTTTGTCTGCAGTGCTCTTGGCTTTCCGCTGGTCCCCACAGATCTCCTTCCTGAGCTAGTCTAGTTACCTTTCCATAGCTCTTATAAATGGCCAATATCTCTTTTTTTCCAAATGTAAAAATGTGTTTCTTTCTGAAAAAAGGCAAAGACGAAATAAAATTATTTTGACTTGTTAATTACATTTAACAGCATTTGTGTCCCTTTTTCGAGGTGCTGCCTCTGAACACAATATTTTGACTTCCATTTACTTCAAAAAACTCTGAATCCAAGTTTTATGCCCAAATTTATCTTGTCTTTGAAACCCATTTCATTTGATTGAGTGCTATAGTGACCTGGGCATCAGCTTACACTCTCCTTAGCTCAATTTTTAACTCTAAAATACATAAAGAATATATTGGTTTTTATTTGGCATACACATTTGCAAATATGTGAATGCACAGGTACACAGGACAAAAGTAAACACAGTTGGAAGAGAAAAGCAGTGTTATAGCAAAATTGATTATTTTGGTGTTCAAATACTTAAGTCAAATGAATGTCTTCCTAATTAGCAAGGAGTGAGCCTCACTAAGCAAAATGACAACACTATTTACATTTAAATAGTCTATTTTATTCAGAGTCACTTCACACACATGCACACTACTGAACTGCAGCCAATTCTGCAGTAGAGAATAATAACTATACAGCACCAGCAGCACTGTCCAAGAGGCACTGGAGGGACACGCATAAGAGATGAATCAATAGTGCATAGTGCTCCTGTAATCAAAATTATAACATTTTTTTTTAAATTCTGTTTTCAACATTCATACTCCTGCTTGATCAGGTAGTAAGTGTTATTGCTGCCAGGAATTCATATCTCAAGACTGAGATCCCAACTCACATCCTGCTAGGATGCTTGCACAGTATTGACTAAAATGGATGCGTTTGAAATAGTAATTGACTAGTGATGTATGGCTTCCAAATAGGCAAATTATGTTTAACATGTCTCGGTAAGTGAAGAACCCATTTCAAGACAACATTAATATTAACACTGTTAATGTTTTAACACATTCCCTTCCTGAGGGTGCAGCCAGTGCAGTGCTGCAGAGGCAGCAGCAGTGCAGCTCCCAGGAGCTGAACAGTGTCATTCCTCAGGCACATGACACTGCCCACTGGTCACTCTGTGACATGGGGACATGGAGACTGCAGCTCCTGCCCCTCCTTGCACAAACACAGCTCTAGTTCATGACTGCAGCTCTGACTGAGTCACTGAGGCCGTGGGTGCAGAACCTTTGCACTGCTAATTTCTGCCTGCAAACCTTGATGCTTCGCAAACTGAGTAGAAAACTTTGGTAACCTTCAGCTTCCCAGTGTTGTCCTACTCTTTCTCTTGAAGAATTGATTCAGTAACACTGCTAGGAAAATGCTGAGCAATGGTTGAAGTCAGAGTCAGTGCCCCTCACAAACAGGCTGATGAGGAGTTTCTTAGCCCAGCTGGAGACAGGAGATCAATACCATTCTACATATATTTGCTCTTTGTTTTTATTTACTCGTTTCTTCATCCTCATCTAAAACACAGAAGAGTTTGTTTATATACCTGATTAGGGTATTAGCCTTATTTTACTTCTGAATACACTTACAAATGCATATATTCAGTTAAAAATAGTACTCATGTTACAGCCTGAGAGCTAAACTAAACCTGCATCTTGAAGCTAGTGATGCTCTAATACTGTTGCCATGTGTTAGAGAGACATAAAATAATAGAGCCCCAATCCCAGAAAAAGCACTATATATGGAAGCACTGAGGAGAGAACAGAACCTTAAAATTCATTACACACTGGGTACACAAACATTTCTCAACCAGCAGCAGCTCCTGCTCTCCAAGGCCCTCCTACTACTGGGAAAACTTTCACACGTCCAACTAAGTGCACGTCCAACACAATAGCACAGTTCCCTCTGTAATTCAAGAGCATAAGAAAGAATGATTAAGAATGCTATTGAAATCAACACCAAAACTTCAAATAAAATGAATCATGATTAGCTGCTGAAACTAGAATGATGTGGAAAAGGAAAATATCCACGATATAGCAGTGCACCAGTAAATAAATAAAGCATAAAAGTCCCACATATTTGACATTTGAAGAACAAAACTATCCATCAATGTCTTGGCACGGATCGATCAAACAGAATGCTGCTGACGAAAATCTAATAGTATGATGGTAATAATGTAGCCATAAAGCCTCTACTCTGTAATTGACTGCTTCCACTTCAAGCAAACATGTCTAAAAGAGTGACTAATGTTCACCTAAAGATTTCACTTGCGTTGAATGACAATCAGCTACACCTCGTGCTATTCTCCATAGATTGCTTGTGCTGGGTAATTGCTGAGGGAGAGGAGCCAGAGAGGAAATAGTCTCCTTAACTAAGGAAATTTATGTGAAGAATGGTATGATAATCTCAAAGGAAAATCTAGTTTGCCATCTTATTTTAAAACACAATGCAATACTCCAGCCATAGCATTCCCTTCCTAAAGCAGAAGCATCAGTGCTGACTGATAAATAGGGCAGAGTAGGTTTTATATTTAAAATGGGTATTTAAACTTTCAACAAGATATAAAAAATACTATTTTTGCTTCCCAAAATTACAGCCTAAATTCTCTGAATAAAGAACACATTTCTGAGAGGCTACAGATAGATTGTATGCTTTGGTCAGAATTTCCATTTCACTGAGAGTCAATACTGTTAATTAGCATTATAAACCAAACAGAACTATACCCTTTAATTACATGCCTTTATAGCTTACTTTTGTGATCTTACAGAGTAGACTATTTTACAAATAATGTGAATTAATACACAGTTTATGTAGTTTTAATTCAGGAGATTAAGATGAAATTAAGCACATTTTTGTACTTTCCTAAACAAAACCTGAAAAACTAAAGAAACGGTTTGGTGGGTTTCCCTAATTTTTTGAGGCCAGAATGAGAAATTTAAATTTCCTTTCTAAGTTTCACTGAAGATAAAAATAATTAAAATGTTTGGAACTCTTTAATGGACCATGATTGGTCTGTCGCCTTTGATATATACTTAAAGGTAATTGGCTAGTCTTAGTGATGTATTTTTAAAGAGCTACCTATTGATTAATAATGTTTCAGTATTAATATAACCACTTTGTGTGGATCAAGAAACATCAATAGCAGAAACCCATATTTATCCACAAATTAACTGGCTATAGATCTGTTGCTTTAAGCAAAATGGGGTGCATTCACTCATTATTTTATAAGAGTGATGAGATAACTGTAAGAGTGAAGATTAAAGCAAAATTTGGGTTTATATTTCAGCTGCATACAATATATAAAGTTTAATTCTTTCTGCTGTTCAGAATAAATGAAAAAGGGACATAAAAGCAGAACTTCCAACTGCAGGAATTGGTGACACTGAAGTTTTGTACTTTTGGGCCTCCAGGTCAAATGCTGGACAAAATGAAATGTGCAGTACTGACAGAGGTGGATTTTTTTTTTTTAATCCAGTTAAAAATGGATTAAACCAGTAAATGATCTCGTAATTGACCCCTATAACCAGGTCTCTTACAGCCCCACTCATCTCACTGTCACCCAGCAGGTTCCATAAGGCGTAAGGACTCAGAGGTTTGCTGATTTATAGAGATAGTTGAAAAGAATGCCCTGGCCTGTGATCAAGAGCCATCACAGAATTATAAAAACCTGCATCAGTTGATTTGCATAGGAAATGGCAGAAAAAGAGAGTGCTGTGCCTTCCTACCACAAACAAGAATAAATAAATTAGGGAATGACTCACTGTCAAGTATCTTATCAAGCAGTTCAAAACTTGTGCATGGAAATTTTAGGCAGATCAGGCAAATTCAGGTCTGATACCTGTATTGGCCATTCAGTTCATCCTACTATGGCAAGCCAAAATAAGTCCATCCTTTGCAGATCATCTGGTCTAGTCTCCCAGTGGTTGTGCTGCTACAGCCTCCATAGTATTCCATACACTGTCCAGTTATCTTTAAAGTTAGATTTCTTTTCTCTAATACCTAACCTAAACACTACACACTACAATTCAGAACAAATGACAACTACCCTGTCACAAAGGATATTACACTGCTTTGACATTTGTTCTTAATGAATCCACACTGACCCTCCTGATCACCTTATATCCCCTAGATACTTTTAAATCATTTTTTTTAATACCCTATTCAATCATGCTTCCAAGCACTGTGTTTGGGAACTGGATCATAATTCCCTGGGCTTTTTTTCTAGGTCTATTTTATTGATGGTGTATATATATATATATATATATATATATATATATATATATATGCACACACACACATATATATATATGTGCGTGTGGTTTTTTTTTTTTTTTTTTAAGTAGGTTCTACACTAGTTTTTCAGTAGCCCCTTTGGGCTTCATTTTCTTTCCATGAATTCTCAAATTGCTAATAGCTTAGTGACAGCTTCAGTTTATTAAGTACATTAAAAATAATTTAATCAGGCCATAAGAAGGAAAAAAGCCCTCACATTTCTAGAATATTTTTCTTCTTTTCTATTGAAGACATATTTTAACTTGAAATTAAAAAGGAATTTTTTTTTAAATGCTACATCATGTGGTGACATACCACATGTTACAGGTCAAATAGTTTAAAACTACCTTCCTAAATTGCTTGCTGAGCTATGTTGAATAGTTTTAGATGGTCTTTTATCAATACAGAAAGCAGTTCTCATAGTCTAAAATCTTTCTTTTCACCTCCAATACACAGAGGTCACCAAGGGCAACACAGAGACCAGAGTGAGGCCTAGAGGGATTGGCAGACTCTGTCTGTCTGGGGTGGTTTTGCTACTCTGGAGAAGGAAAAACACTTTCACTCCACGTGAGAAGTTAAACCAGATTTCTGGTACCTCTGTCTCACCATAGAAGCATTCTGGTAAATCAGGCCTTTATTATCATAAAGTTGGCCAAAACTTCATTGCTGTTGTTTTCTCTGTGAACAAACACAAATGTTTGTGAGACATTTGTTTTTCATGAGCTTTTCTTTCATGTTAACAGAACCCTTCTATTGCAAAACCAGGATCTTCAAACACGCACTCACTCACACCTCCAGAGCTTGAAAGTCCCAAGCTCTGAGCAAAGTGTCATTACTGAAAAGAGATCTCAAAGCCACCGTTTTAGGACAATCCATCCCCTCCCAGTGTCCTGATCGCCCTCTTAAACATGCACACGACCAGCAGGAGCAATAAAATAAGGCCCTCTTGAATCTCACATGGATGGAAACTGCTTGCTTTCTTTCCCATTTTCCTGAGCAGAAGCTGGAATTTCTCTTTATCTCTCTCCTGGTCACCACAGCTGAACTGGAGCAGCAGTGGCTGAGAACATGAAACAGCAAGTCCAGGTGGAGACAGAACAGGAAGAAAAACAGCACAAAGCAGATCCCTCACTGTCCACAGCAAAGGGGGTGCCTGAGTCAGGATCCCCAGTGCTACATCCAGCAAGGGAAGGACTTCTACAATCCATATTTGACAGTCAGATCAGCAAGGGGCTTTTTCACACAGTCTGTCCCCAGCAATGACAGTTTGTTGAGCCTTACAAACAGGGGCTGTTTGATCTGTTCAGGAAAGCAGTGGAAACTGGACTAGAAGTGCTGGTCAGCTCCCCACAGCCCTACCCCTGCAGAGCTGTCAGGCAGCCAGAGCCTGGGGAGCTCCAAGCCCACTCTCCTACCACTTCCCATTCATCTATAAAATTGCAGGAAGCCAGTGAAGGGACAGTGCCAGGAGCATCAGTTTCCATTTCTGAAGGGCTCCTGGAAGAAATGTCAGTCTGCTCAGCCTTCATTCCCTGAGTTGCAGGGAGCTGAAAAGAGATGGAACCAGGGAATACTGCACGAAATGTAATTTATGGCCTTCGGATGAGGGCCACAGCCATTAAATGATTCCCTGAGTGTGAAACTCTGCGAAGCCTGGCTACAAACACAGGAGATCTAGTTCCTGGATGAAGCACTTTGTCCATCCCTAATCAGTAATTCTTTTCAAGGCAAATTAATGTAGAATAGAACTGCTAGTACGATAGAATGGCTATTAGAAGAGTTTCCTCCTCTGAGTTTGGAAGAGCTTAGAATAAGCTCAAGACCAGGCTATCAACTCCACACCTGCCATTCCCATTTCACAGCAGGATCCCTCAGGCTTCTGAAGCAGCAGGAGTAGGAATGGGACAGTAAAGGAAGCACAATTTATCACAGGCAACAATTTACTGTGAATTTGAGTGCCCTAAAGTTGCAGTGACTGCAAAAACAGCACAAAGATTAGCTGCTTCAACATACAAGTTGCATAAATATTCCCATCATTATTTTTTTCCTAACAATAATTCTAACGTAGTTTTTTTCCTTTCTTAAAAAAATCAAATAATCAACTTTTCTAGTCTGTCTTTATCCAAACAGTTCTCCAAAATTCATTAATGATTGGACTGCTTCTGAAGAAATTTTTATTTGTATGTAAAGCTTGCTGCAAAGTAAGTCGTGAGGAAGTAACACAGCACTATAACAAATTTTACATTTTCCTATCTTCTTTTAATCAGTCTCACATGATGCTTTACATTTTGTTATGATGTGTTCATGCAGTGCTGAATCTCAAGTAACAATGACCCACCCAAATTCCCAACAAGTTAAGCAGATGCATAAAAAGCAATTCAGAAACAAGCAGCAATGCTAAGAAAAAAAGCTATTAAACATGAAGAGAAAGCTTTTACCAGGGCATAGGAATAGGTCAATTTGTGCAAAAAGGAAATATAAGGAGCACTTTAATGGCCTTAAATGCATCAGTAATTTTACAGCATTTGCTTTCTTTTTCTTTTTTTTTCTTTTTTTTTTTTAATAGTTACAGGATGCACTCGGTTCCTAAAAGCTACTATATTTAACTGGCAAAATGAGTGACCACTGTTTACTACTACAAAATCCATGTACTCAGTCCACAACAACAACAACAAAAAAGTTAGTATTTACTTCAAGTCAACCAGCTGAAAGGCTTTCCTATATTTCAAATACATATTTTTCTGAAATTTCATCCAAGATTCCTCACTGTCATTTTTGAGAAATTACAGCAAATTACTAAAGATTTCTATCCATGATTGAAAATATTTTTTGTATAACAATGAAGTCATTACTCTTTTTATTCCTGTAAATTCCATGAGAGGAAGAAACAGAAACACAATAAAAAATCTCTTTCATAACAGTTGATTAGAAAATATGGCCTGCAGAAGTCTAGCTCTCTTTGCACTTCGCACATTAAGAATCCAAATACGTTACCAAAGCTGGGATTTTAACCCCCCACAGCTTTAGCACAAAGAAGCACATTAATAAGATACAATTTAGATTTGCATTTTTTAATAAGCAAGGGGATCAAAGAAAATATGAATGCTGAAGGGATGTTAAATCATGTGCAAATTCAAACATCAAGGTATACTACAGAACGAAGACATATTTGCACCAAAGCAAATGTGGTAAGGCTTCCCAAAAGTTGTGGTGAACAAAATGAACTCTCTTTGAACTGTCTGCAGGCACTCAGTGAGTCTAGGAGAGGAGTAGATACACTGAAGTTGTACCAAATATTTTGTGTATTTGATTCTGAATATGGTAATGGTTGATGGCAAATTAGCTGGGATGATGGAGGACCAGCAATGAAAGGATTCCTCTTTCTAATAACCAGTGCTGCTCTCATTAAAGACTCTGAGCTGTTTCTACATGAAGATTTGAGTATTTTAACAGACAAGTACTCTCATGCAGACAGCAGGATAGCTCCTCTCACTGAGGTGGCCATACAGCTGTAGTTTACTGGGTGTAACCATCAGTCTTGGGCAGCCTGAGCACCATGGGCTGGTACAAAACTTTGCTGAGGCCCTGCCATTAAAAAGTTTGCACTTCTTCACACCCCACAAGGAGGCTGAGATATCTCCCGGCCAGCAGAATGCAAACCAGCACCAACATTTCAGCTCTTCCTACTCACCCAGAGCAGTTGACAGGTACATAAACGGACATAGGGTTGTTGAAAAGGGCACCAAGAAAACAAGGGGGAAACAGCCTTGACAGGCTAATGACAAACATTCTTTTCTGTAAAACTGTTTTACATTTTTTGAAGAATTGAGTTCATAAGCTGAAGCTGCCTCCAGGCGTGACCAGCATTTACTCATCAGATCTCCACAGGCCTCAATGACCTTGGCAGACTTACAAGGATCATATTTTCACATGGATGAACTCTTCCTGAACAATTTGTCCAAACAGGATTTCTATCAATGTCAGGTACACTTCTCTTTTCATTCTACTTCCCTTTCCTTGATTAAACATATCTACAGTGGACATTAAAGAGAAGAAGCAAGTGTTCACCAACATGCAGATTCAGTAAAATTAAATCAATCAACAGCGTCTGCAGCTATCACACCCTTCACTGCAGTTACCACACTCCTCACTGTTGCACACTCTGTCCCTTTGCCTATCCTGATTTACTTTGGAAGTTCATCAGGACAGGGTTTATCTTGCAGCAGTGCTTGTGCACAGCCTGGCAGAATGGAGCCTTGTTCCCAAATAGCTCTTGAGCATTATGTAATAAACATGATTCATATGTGGATCATCTCCATCACTCTCACAAAGAGTGACAGAAGATAATACCTTCTGAAGGAATCGCTTTCCACACTCCAGTGTCAGCATGCAGCAATGGTCTCTGCTTATTTTAAACTTCCAGCCTAGGAGCTTCCCAAGAATTTTGAGGGAAAAATGCTTGATGTACTTGGTGTATACAACGAACTATATTCTCTGCTTGCAATTAGACTCAAAAATTCAGAGTAACTGTTTTTCTAAGAGTTGTCAAGTTCTGTCCCATTTCACAGACTTTTCCTATCTTCAGAAAAGACCAACACAGAACAAGGAATTTAATTTACAGCTCCTTAAGCATCACACTGAGAAAATGAGGATCGTATTTATTCTTTGTCAGTATAAGCAATGCATAACAGAAATCTGTACATGAAATAGAGGAAGAAGTCTGTTCTAGTGCCCATGGAGACGCCTCTACTCAAACACAAATAATGAATTTCTAAGCAGAACTTCAGATTTGATACTTAATTAGCATTGTCTACACCTGTATTAACAGCAAATTGATTTGATCCCATGTCACATACACAGCCATCTTGCTCCAGTGAGTTCAATGGAGAGGAAGAAAATAAAAAATGTCCTCAAAAGCAGCTTTTATTGGTTGCTGTCAGACAGGGATAGATGGACAGCTGCTCTGATTCACTGCAGAAATCTTTCTATTCATAAATTCCTAATACATGCATAAATCATAAGAGGCTGAACGGAGCAATTACTCTGTATTTGACCAATTCATTTCTTTTTAGTGGAAAATAAACTTGGACAAAACCATCACCAGAAAAACTTGTAAAAAGCTGCCCTAATGATTGCTATTTCCAATAATATATCTATTAGGTCATGTTTTCAGTCATAAAAATACAGTAACAAATGGACAAATTTTCCACTTTGAAAGAGATAAATAAGTTAAATTTCTCAATTCAACAATAGGTCAGCTGGTGCTGTGTGAAAATTTTAAAGCTTGGCTGCCTGACTGTGAGATGTCATGGGTATCTCATGCCTGATGTCACATGGCACAGCAATCATCTGGATACAAACTTGTAACACTCACTGGGACAGACCTGTCAAGCTTTACAGACTTGTTAAAAACAAATGGCTATAAAAATCAACTTGGGTTTATCAAACTGGCCTACAGAAAGTAAGAAATAAACATTTATTAATTAATTTACTAATTGATTAATAAACAAATCCATTTCCAGTACAATAGCTGAAAAAAAGCAACAGACAATTTAAAAAAATTAGGTTTGACCTAGCAGTATTAGATATATTTTAAATATTTTGTAGTATGCACTGTTATAAGTGTAATTCAAGAACTGCTCGATTTACCTGTTGAAGCAATATTGTAAATTAAGGTCAGATCTTAACAAAAGCTGGTTACCTCAGGCAAAGGGGAAAACAAAAAAATGCCAAAAATTTTTATTTTTTTTTTGTAAAGCACCATCACTAGATATAGAGCTTGAACAGTGAATTGTAAACTAACTAGAATAACGAAAGCACCCTTTTAACGAATGTAATTCACCATGACAATGTTGATGTGATTCATGCAGTGGGGCCACATGTCAGAAAAAAGGAAATTATGGGTCATTAGGGTAAATTAAAATTATGCAGTGGATTTGAATAATTTTCTTCATTTTTCTAGGAATTTCTGAAAATTTTCTTTTAATATCTTAAGTTTTCCTTTAAAATATCATACCATTCTTCTAGTTTGTCACTTTCCAACCAGTTTTAGCTTGGAAAGTGACAAGCATGAGTTGTAAGGCTTTGTCTGATTATGTAACATTTGTATCAATAAGAAAATGAATGAAAAACCCTCATGAATCTACTATGAAAAAACCACTTCTTTTTGTTAATATAACAAAATAACTATACACACAAGTCCCTTTTTTTACCATGGATTTTTAGTAAACATACAGCTGGGTAAATTTTGTGCCTTGGAGATATAAACAAAAAATGACAAGCAAGGCAAGGCACAAGAGTTTAGAGGACAAAAATGAAGATTTTGTAGGCAGAGAAGGGAGCTTAGGGATAGTACAATATAAAAGAACAAAATCAGAACACCATACAAAAATGCGATTTATCCTAAGGTCTTAGTTAACATTGCAAACAGACTTAGGCATTGTCCCAAGCCTTAAAAGAATGTCCCAAATATCAGAAGAATTTTTTTTTTTGTGGATCCCCAAATCAAAATTCTAATAAAGCTTTTAAGGTATCTCTAGGCATTGTTAAACAAACACTTTCATGCATGTTAAAGGAGACATTCCAACCAGTCTTGAATGACATCTGAAGCAAGTTTGAAACTTACATTTTCATGCAGTTAGTAATTCATCTGTCAAAGCCATATCTCCAGTCTGACAGAGTTCCCAGTAACATGTACAGAGGAAGCCAAGGTTAATTTTTTTCAAATGTGGACAGTTCAAATTAACTCTTACCCCACTGAAGTCTTTTCTTCTTAAAATGGCCATGACTGTTTTTTGAGGAAACAAACTTGAAAAGGCTGAACACTTCACTTGCCAGTGGTGAAACCATAAATTAATACACAACTTCATAGAGCATGAATACACAACTTCTTAGAGCACTTCTAAGTCTACTTTGCTGTAAGAGCTAGAATTCTAAATGGGTTATAAATCAATGACCATTGTACAGTTTTTCAAAAAATACATATACTGTCTTTAACCCACTGTTCATTTAGAAATTTCAGAGTGGTATGGACTACTAGGCATTTAGCTATACACAGATTTATGCTACTCTTATGCCTACTGTTTTTAATTAGTTACTTTTTTAACATGTTCTCTCTGAAAGAAAGCACAAAGGCATACGTCAATAACAACCATGAATGATTAATTCTGTTACAGGACCTTAATTTACTAAGCAGGTAACATGAATTTGTGTAAGTTGAGTCCTAAGAATATTATGAATGTTAATAGATGGCCAGGTCACTGTCTGCTTTAATTTGATAAACATGGTGATGTTTTTCATTATTAAAATGTGGTTCCCTGAAGTATAGATTTAAAAAGATGAAAGAATAAAGCAACGAGAGATTGATGAGATTCAGCTTCGTGCTGCACTGCATAGATTTTCAATGGTATGTAATCCAGGACTGCTTCAGAAAAAACAGATGAAATATTTGAGTAGGATAGGCCCCAGTAAGGTGAACTCCTCCTTCCAGGTGGGCACTGTAGTGAGAGAACTCCAGGGAGGAAGGAGCTGGGTGCAGGACATCTGCAGGGAAGGGGGTGAAGCCAAACTGCAGCAACAGGTTAATCACAGAGACAGGCAGAGCCCTGCCAAGAGGTCTGGTGGCATCAGGTCTGCTCTGTGGGTCTTTAATTATTACCTGCAACACCAAAGGAACAGTCAGTGCCCCAATCAACCAGAGACAAGGAGTGCATGCTAAGTGAAACAGGGCCTCAATAGAACAAAAATATGTAGCATTTATTAGCACCTGGGAATATTATTTCACTGTCTTTGGACCCTGTAACAATTCATAAGGAGCTAATCAGATTCTTATTTGCCATTAATATTCTTCTATGGCAATACTATTTAAAAACTCTCTTTGTATGCTCTTCAATATTCCAGCTTGGAATGACATGTTAGTTTCAAGAATAGTCTTTCAAACAGACTTACTCTCAGAACTAAGGCAAATAACGTTGTGGCTGAGATATGACATAAGGTATTTCCATCCAAGAGCAGAACTCATGTCTACAGAGCTTCCCCTTTTTTTTTTTTTTTTTGAGATTCTTCAGTTAAGCTATCCTTCTACTTGAAATGAAAAAAACAAACAACCAGCCCCCAAAACTTTACTGACCAAAATTGCATGTTTTAACCAAAATGACATTTAACAGATCACGTCCTTGTTGTGAGTAAATGCATCAACATATGGAGACATCCACACAGACACACACTGGGTATCCAGTGGAATGTGAAACTCAACATACTGCTGTCCAGTAGCACTTTGTAACCAGGATTAAGTGCAGTGAGACTTTACACTGTTCAGCTGCTACAGAAAGTCAGGCAATAATGCTGTTCCTCCACTCCTGAGAATGTAAGCACCAAAGCACAGCAGTCTCTCCTGTAATGTGGAGTACAGAGGGAGACTGAGAGACAATTGGAGGGAGAGTGTGAAAAATGGCAGAGGACACTTAGTAATGAAAAAAGAAAAAAAAATAAAACAACGCTCCTAATTTCCCAAGGGTTGGGTATATTTAACTGTCACATCTGGAACCCATGTTTAAGTGTCATTAAGGGAGCTGGTTTTCAAAGAAGGTTATAAACTTGAGTGTTCTGAAATCACTCTGCAGCACTGTTTACACAGCAGAGTGGCTGCAGGTTTTACAGCTCTGAGCTGGAGCCCGACAACCACAGGAACCAGAAACCCCACAGGGATGCTCACACTGATGTTCTCCCTGCCTCGAAAAAGGGATGCTCACAAAAGCAAAGCAGCTTAACACCAGCCAAGGAGTTTGAAAGTCTCAGACACAGCTCTAGAGCTATTAGTACAACAGCCTCTCCTGGGCCAAAAAACCCCACCTCAAAGTACTGCTTTACAGATTCTCATAATGGTAACTGCACTTCAGGCAACAGAGTGGCTGAAAGAGGCACAAAGGACAACAGGAGGAGTTTTAGTGATGTGACATTTGAAACACACTTCACATACAAAACAGTCTGTTTTCAGAGGTCTACCAAAATGTAGGTCTCCATTTATTTAGGAAGATTTTTACTCCAAAAAACATCTTCTAAAGGCATTCAAGGTTACTGGGAACTCTGAATTGGGAGAAGGCCTCAGGACTCAACCTTTATTCATCTGTGCCTATGTGCACTTCACACTGAATTCAAAAGCCCCCAAAACAAACAAACAAGCAAACCTCAGTAGTTTTTCTTTTTTGGAAAGGTCAAAAGCTCTTTGATTACAGACAGCATTGGTGAAGTGCTTTGGACTGCGAGTGTAAACATCTTTAGCATTATAGCAAAGATGAAAAGATAGAGAGCAGCAGACAAGGTACAAACAAAGACACGGAATTTCTTTTGCAAATGCATATGTGAGTTCTGCATGTGCTAGTTTGCTCTGAGCTATGTTAGGTCATGCTGTGTGACACGCATTTGATTTGATACAGGATTTAGAAGGACACACCTATCAAAGTATCTTCATAAACTGCCTGCAGAATTAGACAACTGAATTTTGCCTACATTTGAAGTAGATGTGGGATGTTTATTCGTAGACGCAAAGGCTAACCTAAGTCAATGCATGTTGCTGGATTCATTTCTTTTTGTAGGAGAAACAACTGGTGTTCACTGTATTGCCACCATTTTTATATCTATTTTGTCTTAAAATGGAACTTGGATATTAAGACTATTAACACAATACAATACAACATATTTGCTTAATTACTGCTTGTAAATTGTAACATGTCAGAGAAAACAAGAGGAATTAAAGCCCAAAATGAATTGATCTGTTTACATGTGTTCACAGGAACACTGGAACCAATGACATTGCCATTATAAAACAACATTTACGCCTGAGTAACTGAGGTGCTGCACTCTAACTGTAACTTGGAGAGCACTGTTTGAAACAGCAGCACACATTGTTTGTGTTTACAGAAATGAATACTTTCATTTCCATCTAGTAGTGCATGGATCTGTACCAGCCAATTTTTACCTGATTAAAAGGTGTTCCCATTAACACCTATGACCTTTCATCTGTTTAGAGACTTCTTTTGCATCAATATCTTCAGAAAGGGGACAAACAAAAAAAAGTGTAAGGATTGAGAGTGATTACTCCTGTATAAGGGTAGTTTAACATACACTCCCATCTTCCTTTGGTGTGGTATCCTAGTCTGCACCAAAGGACCCACAAATCCCTTTCCCTGTGGTACCTCAAGAATGAGGTACCACACACAGCCACATTGGAGTGGAATTTCTCAGGCTGCAAGAAGAAAACATTCTCTGCAGGTGATGTCTGATGGGTGAGGGTAATCTGTCCAATTTTAATTTAGTTGACATATCAGGTTAGATTTTTAATTCTGTGTTTATCTGCAGACAAAAGACTACATTCTTAAAAACAAGCCTGAATTGTTCAAGTGAAACAGAGATCGAAATGCTAATTGAGTCTTCTCCCAGAAAGATTTTGCTTAGATCTGTGAGAATACAAAAGGCCAGTTAATCGAAATATATGCAGTAAATTTTGTTTATTCAGTTCAAATCATATAGACAGGTTAATTAAAAATTCACAAAGGATTTGTTTTCTCTGTATCAAGCCTAAGGGTTCTTAGTGTTGTGTTTAAACAGGTGCATATAAGAGCAATGAATATGATATGTATCCTGAAACAGGATTTTTAAAAGAAAATCAATATCCCAGGCAAGAGAATAAATGGAATTTATCACTTGTGCATGCAAATGAGAGGGTAGTTGGGATAAGAGCTAATGCAAATTTCTTATTCCTTTTGTAGTCCTGTCCATTCTGAGATTGCCAATTTCAGCAGCTCTAATAAGCTGATAAAGATCTCTATCATGATGTGCTGGGTTTGGCTCCAGGAACACATGAGTAGCATGACAGAGGTTGTGCATCCCTCCCAGGGTGCACAGAGGCCACCTCACCAGGGGGCAGCAGGCCAAGGGCCAAACAGAGCTACATTCAATCCCTACTGAGCCCAGACAACAAATGGAACTGCCAAGGAACAGGTAAGTTCGGGCAAATTCCTTTTGGAATTCATCTGGGATAACAGAACAGCCCAGTCTGGCAGTGACCTTGAAGGATCATCTGGTCTAAACTTACTTAAGCATACAGGGGACTGGAGTGAGTGTCACAAAGGGACTGTACCTTCCAGAGGTACTACAGGTCTGACACTGAGACCAGCTCCAGGGGAACCTGGTCTTTTCAGACCCTGAGAACACCTTTTAAATGCAAGTAAGTGCTCTTCTTATTTGAGATGTATGGCTGTAAGTAATTTCCTTTTCCTATGTCCAGATCCAAAGCATGTAGGCTCTCAAGAGGGTGAAACAGTGGGGCTGGAACTTGACTTGCAGGTACTTTGTTTGACTGAGGTCCTGGAGTTTAAGCTGATTCTCACCTAAGCCAAGAATATTACAGATTTTATCAGTAAACACTGATGTGCCATTGACTTGTATTTTCTATTTTCCCACTGCCATAAAAGGCTGTCTAATACTCAAATTGTTTAATCTAAAATAGGAAACACTTCTAGCTGGCAAACTTGAAACAAACAGCTCTGTCCTCCAGAGAAGGAGAGAAAGATCAGCTTTAACCACCAGAAGGCTGGTGGTCAAAATGATTTTGGGCTGAGAGATGACACAGGATATTTCCATCCATGAGGGGGAAATTTCCACCTCAATTCCCACAAGGGCCTCTGCAGAGGCAAATGCAGACAGCAGGACATAGCTCACAAATCAACATGGAAGAAGTGTCTCCAGTGGGAACCAACCTAAGCAAGGGGCACAATGTCAGTATCTAACTGACCCTGTTAAATAACACTTTCTGCATCCATGCTTTGGAATTCTGTATTCCTGACAAAGTAGCTTTTAAGAATGGAAAAAGATGGCCTCAAATGCATTTACAAAGAAGATAAACATTGAAGAACAAAGTTTTTTGGGATGGAGTAACAGAGGAGAGGTGATGAAAGCAGTAGATGTGTAAACATATGCTGACCTAGCACAGAAACAAATGGAAAGGAACAGATGATGGATGACAGAATATGAGTAATTTAGAAAATTATTCAAATAATATGCAGAAGCACTGCCTAGAAGATACTGAAAAATATTACATGACCATTTTGTTCACATAGCATGCCGACTATGAAGATATGGTTTCCAAAAGATGTAAGAAGTTTTCAAATCATACCATTTTTTCCTTTCCTTTTTTTACAAGTACAAAATTTTACTATAAAGTACCCACTTTTTAAGACTTCTCTGGACACCATAACAATATTTAAAAAACCAAGCAAGAACAATTCATATCTCAGCAAGCATAGACAATTCTGCTACTACAGGCTGAGCTGGAAGCTCTCTTTGGCAAGAAGGGAATTGCAACCATTAATTCTTTCAGAATATAAACTTTAATGAAAATTTACAGCAAAATGGTGTGCCAGGTTACCTTATGTCATACTTCTCAAAAAAAAAGCAAAGTTGTTCTAGAGATATTCAACAAACCAAGCTCATCTTGAGTTAGTAGGGGCTGGGGAAATATGACAACTCTGAAAATCACTTTTTTCTGAGTACCTCAAGAGGAAATGAAATGCCTATCTTCACAAACACAGGCTTGACTAATTTGTCCACTCTTTCCCAGCCCTTTAGTTACAACAATAACCTCCCAAAAGCAAAGTGCAGGTAAAGCAAATGCAGAATTGCCTTTCTGAAGCAGTTGGGGTGGAGGTGTTTGACCCAAATCAAAACCCGAATCAAAAAAATAATAGAGGAAAGCATACAACCACCTCTCAGCTGCTGCTCACAGCTTTTAACTTGGAAAAAAACCCTAAAATTGACAACACTCATTTTCAACACTCACTGATGCTATTAAGAACTATGCAGGGCTGCTGCAAAGCTTTCAGAAGTCATGCCATTTTCATGCTGTTGTAAACTGGGGAATCTCAGAACCGAAGCACAGGTTAGCACCAGCTACACTTCCTAAACGAAAAAATCACTGCAGAATTGGAGCCAGAGAAGTCTGCAGTAGCTGGGATCCCCTCCTTTCCAGCTCCACAAAATAAAGCAAGACTGAACATTAAACAGTGGAAGGGCTGTGATCTTTACCCAGTCCAGAAGGGCTGAGGAAAAGGCAGAAGTGTGAAGGCAGAGAAACAACCAGAGAAGGACACTTCACCTTCCATTTCAGGAGTGAGTATGCAAATCTGAGAATACAGACAGAAGAAAGTGCAAAGAAGCAAAAGAGCTGCAAAAAGAGGTCTAATCTTTTAGCAGTTTATGCCAAATCTAGGCTTAGAGACAGCTCATAAAACAAAAGCTGTGTAAATTACAGATGCAAGAAAGGAAAATTACATCCTCTCTGAGGTGCTGTCAGGTCAAACCTTCGGCCCTTGGTTTCTTTTTCAACTTTCAACTTTTCTCTCCCAGCAAACACCTAGAACCAGTTTTCCAGCTATCTTTGAAGCTTGTCTGTGCTGGCTTTTAGCTGGAAACTAAGTACTTAATCCAGCATTACCAAGTTCCAGACCCCTGCTACTAAAGAGAGCCACAAAGTCCATAAGCACTTTATTAACAGCTCCAAAGTTTTCCAGTGTTTGAGGTTAGACCTTGGGCTTTTGGTCATGGCCAGACTGCCTCTCTCATGTTGCTAAACTGCATTCCAAGTTCAATCTCTGCATTTGTCCATAACCTCACAGCTAATGGGCAAAGCAGCTTTCCATTTAGTTGATAACAATGTCCCTCAAGATCCACAAAGGAAATGTTCTCTCTCTCAGACCTAAGAAGCTTAAAGTCTACTGGAATTTATTTGAACTTGCTTAATAAACTGTGCACTGTTAAAATGTGGTCATTTTAACACGGCACTGGGACGGGAAATGAGATAGTGACAGTCATCCAATTCAATTATTTCTGTTAAATGCAAAAGCAATTCTTGGAGCAGAACTGGAATTGTATTCCACTTCCCCAGGAGAAGTCTGACCACTACATTAGAGAATCATTATCACTCTTACATCCTCTCATCTTCTTTTTGTCACAGGGTCTAAGTCCTTATGTGGACGTAGGGCCTAATTAATTTTGCTGCCCTGACGTAATATCAGTGTCCAAATACATTTATGCAGTTTCCAAGAAAGGGGGAAAAAAATTTAAAAAAAAAATTTTAAAAGGAGGATACTTGAAACTATAGCAAAACTGCCCTCCCCCTCAAGTCCTTTAACTGTGTCTGTCACAGCACTCCCAACACTTGAGGGCACAAGAAAATCCAGATTAAATGCACAGGGCTCGGACGAAATCCCAAACATCAAACCCCAAGCTTAGTTTAAAAGTACCCACTATTATGTAGGACTTATTTTCAGTGCTATGCAGATCTTAGACTAAAATAAAGACAGAATTTTACACTGCTTGTTCAAAAGAAAAGACCTTATTTTTTGAGTACAAATTATATGTGACTTTAATAGTATGAATTCTGTCAAGTTGTCCATAGAATAAATTTGCACACAGTTCAACATAACATGTGCACATTAAATAGGATTTGGCATTAAAAGACCCAACATTGAATGGAAATCGAAAATAAATGCCCACATTCTCCCCAGAAGACTATTCACCCCAAGGCCTTAGGCATTAATTTAAGTGAATGAGGAAGCCACTAGGGCAGCTGTCGGTAGCTTATTTGATTTGTGAATAAACAATGGCTTCATTTTAAATGCTATTTACTCCTACTACATACTAATGTCAGAATCGAAAACACAAAAAAGAACAGACTATTCAAAACCACACATTTTTAAGAAATCTTTTATACTGCAAAATTCTTCATTTCAACATGGCAGGAAAATAAAATTATAAGAACTTCTGCTGCATTACTAATTTTAACTGCTGCTAATGCTAAGAAGGCCTGAGATTGTATCTTATACTTAATTGATACTGTGCATTTGGCTGTATATTAATGAGAACTTAGGGTATCATAGGTCATTCCAATAAAATCTTTGGGCTTGTCAGCTTGAATTATGTATCTTTACATCTGCAGAAAACAGTGGCAACATGATAATTACAGTAGTTGATACATGTTGTTGTAACTTGTTAGTACAATCAGGTACATCATGTCCAAAGTGCAGATGCCAATCCAGTCTGGCACTAATAATCCATCAAACAGATTATTAATTAAGAACAGTTTCTATGCAAAGAGGAGCATTTAGCTGCACAATGAATTTCCAGATTGGAGCACAGCAATTTCTTCCTGATATTATGAAGACTTAATTACAACACAAAACCATCTCCCTGGCACTCCAAGATGAAAAAAGTGAAGACCTTTACCCTATAGATCCATATAAACAATGCTGAACTTTATGTGTAGGTGTGCCTGTGGGTTTTCAGATAATTACACACAGAACCTCATTCAACTAGTTCAGTTTCATCTGAAACATCCTCATATTACCAGGATTCTTATTTATAAGTAGGTTTTGTCTTGGGCAGGGTTCAGAAAGGAACTGCCTACAAAGATGCAGTTCTATACAGCCCTTCTCGAGCAGAACATCCATGATAAACGCTTTTGGTTTCCATCTAACTTTGTAATTTAAAACACAACAAAGCCCAGCTGCCCCTTCCTACACTCAATTTCTATTTCACATATAGACATCTTGTCCAGTGATCAGACTCTTGCTTGACATGTAATAGAGGTATGGGAGTCTAAGAAAGACAAGGAATTTACATAAAAGGAAAGGAACTGCTCCAAACAATAAGCAAATTGTATCTGCTCATGAATGCAAAATCTGACTACAAAGCAAACCAAGTGCACAAGTTAAAAATGCCTTTGTACAACTGGCACGTACAACAGCTGATAACCCAGGAGGAAGCTGTCACTGAAAGCACTGCACAGACAATCTATGGAATAAATCGTTCTTGAACAATTTCTCCAATATACATTAAGCACTAAAAGGCTCATTTTTAACACACACATCATTCAAGTTCAGCCTTCTTGGTTTTCTTGGTAAATATGAATATTCAGGCTAGCAAAGATAAAGGAAAAACAAGTCCCACTGAGCAGTTCCCATGCTGATCCCTGCTTCTAAGATGCAAACCTAGAAAAACTGCACTGAGATCCAAAAGGTGCTCTGAATTTACAATCAATAATAGCAGAAAAAGGGCCATTGCCTCCAAAGGCCTGAGCCCCCAGACGTACTACATAGGAACAAATATTTTTACATTATTCATTCAAATTCACCCAGGCTCACCAGCACAAAGTATCAGGGTCTAGAGAAAGAAAAAAACCCACAAAGAAAAATTGCAGGTATTTGTGTCCATGTGCAATGAACCAGCCCAGCAGCTCAGGGAATTTCCATACACATGTCAGCTGTGCAGCACATGTGGAAGGAGGGAATCCAGCACTTCCCAGTGGCTGCTGTGCATGGCTACACCAGACCTCATGTGCACACCAGTTCCAGCTGGGCTGCCAGATGTCTGAGATTTATGGACATATGGCAGTCCACACGGTAGCATCTAAACTTTTAGGACTTCCACAAAACCCAGACTAATCTTTTAAACCTCTGAAATATATATGAACAATAGATATGTTCTATATTGCTCTATATGAACAATACTCTGTGTGCAAAACAGAGTATGTCCAGGAGCATGCAGATGACTGGTGCCTGACATGGATTAATGGCCCAAACTATCTGCAATCTTATATTCACTGAGAAGTCATGAACCCCACTGTTTTTTCTTTCTGAGTTATGAAGCAGAGCTCACTAGGCTGTAAAATGTTGTATTTGATATATTAACAGGGTATTGGCTGTAAGCATGTTTTCTTCCTCAGGTATTGCTCAAGTGTTACCCCCTGCATGGGCTGATATTTAGCAAAGGAGGTGCAAAGGAGCCCCATTTGAGCAGAGCTGGTGTATTAGAGGTAATAAGTTGTTGCATCTACAATAAAAGATGAAAACAAGGAAAGAAGGTGGAGTGAGTTGCTTGGAAAATTTACCTCTCATCTAGGGTGTGTTCACACTACAGAATGTTTCAGCGTGTTACTGGTGAGCCCCAGTCTGGGGGCACCCTCTGGGGAGCAGCATCAGGGCAGGGTAAATTACATCTGTCCTTAACTTTTGAACCACAGCTTTCTGGGCCAGGCTGCAGAGAAACACAGATCACAGCTTGGGGAGGAGCTTCTGGCCACAAACAGGACTTACCAGAATGATGCTTCTAAAGCATCTGTGTTTTCATTTCCTATTTTGGTTCAAGTGTTTACGAAAAAGAATTCCGCTTCTGGGTTCTTGGATTCCAAACATTAAGCACATCAATACACTGAGTCTGTATTTGAGTACCTAAACAGAGCTGGCCTGTTTCTCAGTATCATCAAAGCTGTACACTTTCAACCAGTGCTTTTTAAGTTCAACTCTTCTTTCCCAGTCTTCAAAAATTATTCATCATTTTCTTTGCATAAAGAATGCTCAGATTCTTTCTGACAAGGAAGACAAGGAAGAAATGCCCTTGTAAAAGAAAAAAGAGGCATGAACATAAAGACACCACACTCACTCAGACTCTAACAACAGACCTTTTCATTAATTATCTTCCTAATGATGCATTCTCGAACAATACTGCAAAATTTCCTTCGAAAATTGAGCTACTCGCTGGGGAAAGAGTGTATTTTATCTTGTTCCCTCAAGAACTCTGAAGCCATCTTCCTCATATTTATATTCTAATCTTTCTATGCTCACTTGTAAAAGCTGATAATTAGGAAAGCCTCTTTGATGGCCAGAAGCTGCACACTATTTCTGTGTGCATGGTAACAGCATGAATCACTGGCTGCACTAATCCTGTAAGAGTGTTAAAGGTCCCATGTGACACTTCCCTGAATGCTAAACCTGTCCTATATTATGCTATTTCACACTAATCCTGAGAAAATTAATGTTAATTTATCATGAAAAAAAGGTTAATTATACATTTACTTCTGATTTAGCCACATTACACCAGACTCACAAATAATACTGGGGGCTTTTTTGCTTTTTTTTTTTTTTTAATGAAAGTTTTCTCTTTCAGCCTGCAGTCAGGGACTATATCCCAAAATTATACCAGGTTGGGAGGTAGTGTCACAGAGGCAGGACAACATGAAGTCCCACGGGTAATTCTAATGATCCCTCTGATTCAGTTTGTAGAAACTTTAGCTTTTGTTCTTTAAGCAAAACTTGCAAACAATATCTGATTCATTGTTTCTGCTGGTGGTTTTCAAGTATACATTGAATGCCAACTCTGGTAAAGAAAACAGATTCAAGTTATTTAATTGCCTATTCATTGCTTATTAAAGTAATAACTTTTAGAATAAAATTTGCTCCTTTAAGAAATACTTCACTGTAATTAAACCACAGCATTTACTTGAAAATCAAAAACCCTAACAATGACATCCTACATTTTGAATGATTTATTAATATGAGTAGACTCTAATCCCTAAGTACAATCCTGGCATTTTACCCAAAGTCCTGCAATAGCTGCATTACACATTACTATACAAACCAACTTTGAAAGATTGCCAGGAGACATTACCAGTGGCTACCCCATTGCTTCCAGACAGAAACCCACAAGAAAAGCAGTAATATACATCACTAACATTTCTGTTACAGAAGTTAAAACTTAATTGATCATAAATGGGAGAAGTCAAACAGACATAAAGAATGTAATTTACATAGATCTCAGTGTTTTCTCTGGGAAACCTGAACTTCTCCTACATCACTATTTATAATTAATCATAATGGGTGGTGAAAAACCATTTCAAATTCAGGTGCTTTTCAGAAAATTTATAACAACCAATTAAAGACAGGGTCTATCCCATTTCCTGGGTCTTCCAATAGCCTTTTGAAACCATTTCTCTGCTTAATATCCTATAAATTTTTCTTAGAAACATTCTTCAGTGTTTATGATAGAAAAACTGTGCTGAAAATCAATCGTCTCCATACTTACTTGCCTGCAATACATTATATATCAAAATCCTGTTTTATAGAAGTCTAAAATGAGCTAAAACAGATTCAATTTTAAGATTCAGAATTCAAACTAATAGGTTTTAATTTAAGAAAATATCTGACACTGTGAATAGGCAAACAAATGGATTAGATTCTCTGTTTTTATTCCTTAGGCCATAAGTGTTAATCTCTCAACAGAACCAACATAACACATTACTATAGATTATCAAAAGCGACTGCTTGCTGCTGTGAATTATTCATTTGAAAAGTTATGCACCAGTGATAATATGAATTATATTTGAAAAATATTCACATAACATTTTAATAAGCTTTAAAAATGATTTCTTTCCCTATGTTTAAACTAAATATAATATTTAGTATCTCAGAAAGAATTATGAATTTACTGGATGTGTTCAGCAATCCTCCCATAAGGTATCTAAGACTTAGGGGGAACTGATCATGTAAATACTCTTTAAGATGTACTTGCTCCACAAATTAAAGGTAATACATGTACATTTCTCTCAAAGGCCTCTAATCAAATTATATCCATGCATGCAAATACCTGGTCCTGTTAAAATGTATTTACAAGACATTCTAAAATTGAAATCAGTAAGGTTTCCATGTCTGTATTTGACTTGAGACTGAGCAATGTAACACCTCCTCTTTCCTACCTTAGATGTCCACTACAGGAGTTGACACGTCCAAGTTTTCTTTTTCTTCCTTTTGCTTCCATTGATCTCCAATGTGAAATCTCAGCCAGTCCTCCTCCTCCCTACTCCTGTCTCAGCAGGTTCACCTGCCCTCAGCTTCCAGCACCATTTTGACACTGATGAATCACCAATCTTCACTCGCATCTTTCATTTCCCCTACGTTGCAGGCTATCTCCCTTCTCTGCCTGCTTCTCAAACACACAGTTTTGATGTCAAAGTCAGCTTCTTGAAAATTGAACTTCTTATCTTTCCTTCCAATTCTCCCCTCCTTGCCACTGTTGCTGACAACATCACTACCCTTCTCGATTCTCAAGATTTCAAATTTCATGGCCCATTCAACACTTTTCTCCATTCCTTGATCACAGCTCAAACTGTCACTGTCTTCTCTATGATATCTCCAATATGCACTCTGTCCTCACCAATGCTTCCTCTAAAATACTTGTCCAAGGTTTTGCATCACTTGCATCAGTTACAGCAAATTCCAGTTTAAGGTCATATTCCCAACGCCCCAATATATCTAAAATACAGCTGCTAAAATAATGACCCTCCTTGCCTACATTGACCATTGTAACTGGCCACTGACCATGACTTTTAATGGTCACCCAATAAAAGAAAAGTTACATAAAGTTAACCATTACTTTCTACATTAAGCTCAAGGTTCTGACTCTTCCAAGGTTTAGCTCATCTCCCCTCTTACTTAATTTTTCTACACTTTCTTTTTCTTCTCCTGCTTCCTACAAACACACTTCCTCTTCCTTCTTGTTTCTCCCAAGGCCTCATGCATGCCACCACAACACTGAATATACAAAATGTTTTTGTTTCTTTCCTTCCAAAACACAGCTCTCTGTTATGCTTTCTCAAGTATCTCTTCAAAAAAAGCCTCCTTTATCCTGACTTTAGCCACTGGAACATAATCCTTGCCTTTATTTTGAAAAAGGAAGTAAGCATCCTAATTGAGCCAATTCTTATTGCATCCAGAACAGTTTTGCCTGGAGTTTTTTCCTTTGCAAAATATAAGCAAATCATTCCACGAGAGCAACACCTTCAAAATTTTTTAAAAGCCCGCAACCAAACACAAAAAACACTCAAAACCTTCCCCGCCTAAACAGAAATAATCAGTTTAATTCACTGTGTATCTCACTGAAAAATCAATGCTTCCTAACAACTAGAAATCAATATTTCTTTAGATAAATCATGAGATGGTAACATGCAAAGCAAAATTTAAATCAATTATTCAAATAGAGGTTACTTTAAAGTAAAATGATTTAAATCAAGAATGATTAATTAAATTAATCCACTTTGTCCCAATATATTACCATAGCAGGTTACTTCACCTACACAGCACTGTACACATTCAAAAGCCCTTTTTATGAACTTGCACACACAGTTTGTCCTAGAGGAAAGCTGAATTTATTTTATTCCCATCAAACAGATTGATAAACAGAGACAGAGAGGGCAGTCAATGAATCAGTGGCACATCTAAAGCTTTGAACTCAGGTCTGCTGACCAGCCAGCTCTGCCTTCCCTGAAGAACAAGGCTGATGGTCACCAGTTGAGCCCCCTCAAAGATTGTGTCTTTGGTCTACACTTCTGAACATTGCTACTGAGCCAAAAATTAAAGTTGTAGAACCTGAACAAAGACTATAGGAACAGGCCAACTTCACTATCATATAGCCATATATGTCAGATCAGTTATTTGAGCATGGATGTACAATAGTTCCAGAAACAGAGTTCCATGAAAAACAGTCTCAAAAATGAGATGCTTCTCCCTCAAAAAAAAAAAAAAAAGAATTCTTGGATTTTGCAAGATGATAGAAAATATGTAAAAATAAATTTCGGTACACTGGTCAAAATCTCTTTTTACACCCCAAATGCTAGTAAGGCAATAAAACCTGAAGTCCACTGCCCTGCAATTAACACTTTTACTATTTCATTATTTCATAGGTACAACCCCAAATTTTAATACTACGAACATTTAATTCAAAGGTTTTTCTGACTATGAGGACTCTATTGGGCACTAAAGCAAGAAGAAAAACAGATCTAAACTAAAAGTGCAATGAAGTGATTATGATGGTTATGAATCAGCCTTCCATTATTGAGCCACTTTAGCAGCATGTAATAGATTCTGATTAAGCTCTTTAAGCTGAATTACACTGTACTATTAGAAGACTACTCAATTAGTATTTTTCAAGGCCCAGAAGCTAATTTTGCCAGCATCACTAATTTTTACCAAGGTCTGATCAGACCTCACCACAGTGTGCTCAGCAGGAGCAATGAGCCAACTCCAGCTGTACCACACCTGCTATTAAAAACCTCAGGCTGACGTCGAAGCTCAGAGCTCTGTCACTCCATGCCACAGGCAGGAATTCCAAGATTCCCCATGGGCATACAGACATCACCTGCTTGTAAAAGACAATTCACATACTGGATTTTGCACAGAAGCCCTGTGCTACTGTAAGGCTGTTAGATGCCACTACAAACATTTAGAAGCCAAAACAAGAACAACTCAAGTTTTCTAAGCAGTGTATAGGTGCTCCTGGCAATGCAAGGTGTAATCACAGCATGCTGTTGCTCCTTGACTGCACAATAGATTTCGAAACACTGCAATCATTCATGTTCCTGTTGTAAGACACAGTATTACCTCCTGTTTTCACCATATAAGCAGGACTATTCACATCTACTAAAAATGGCAAGAGTTGCAAAAAAGAAATAAAAACAAAAGGGAAAAAAAAAAAAGCAGCACTGCAGCAGCTCCATCTAGAGAAATCCTGTGTAGGAAATGACTGTGTCTACCTTAGAGACAGCAAACAGCTCCCTCTGACCTATGGGCCATATTAAAATCTAGGAGAAAAAGAGGTTTCTTTTATGAAACTCCTGAGAAGTTATCTCACTATAACATTGTAGCTTAATTTAAAACCAAACGATTTTCATCCTAGTAAGCATTATGAATTCTTAGTGTAGGTATTTCGTTAATAAAAACAAGCACATTTTCTACTGAATGCTTCAAAAAGCTACTTTTTGTATTGAGACTCATGTACTGAAGACAGCACAAGTTTAGCATTCAAAAAAGGTTTTGCTCCAAGTTCCCAGATGTACTTTTGCAGTCTGGAGTATTTTACATGCCAGTGAGGCTCCATGGATCCAAATTCCAAATTTAATTCAAATGTTTGCACACTGAATGCAATGTAGACACAGGCAATCTAAACCAAGAGGTCTCTCAGATAAATGTATGAAGCAGTGCACAGTCATATGCCAATTCATGTGAGACAGATCATAAAATCCCTTAGCCTTGTAATAAATGGGGCTCCTCCAGGAGGTCTTTCTACACAGATTACCCATAATCATCTCTGAAAACAGAGAGTAAACTCTGAGAAGAGTTTACTTTTCTAATCTACTCAACCATCATCTATTTCAGGTAGTACTGTAGTTATTGTTCATGAATTGTACTAAGTGAAGCCTTTGGAGCCAGGTTCTTCAGCTGGATGGCTTAATTTTGCTGCTATCTTTTATTTCATTATGTCTCTGAGAAAAAAATCATTTTAGTTTCTAGTTATTATCAGTAATTGATAAAATATGTTTCAGCATTTCCTTTGGTTTATAGCATTTTCTTTCCCGGGTTTTTGTTTCACATGGAACAATTGTAGCAGGTGCATTTCCTCACAGTCCATAAATATTTATGTCTTGTGAATAACAAAGTGCACAGGCTTTAAAAAAATCCTCTGTCATATTTTACATACAACAGGCGGAAAAGGAAATTTCCCCTCCAGAGCCCAAGTGTGGGAGTGAATGTCTTGGCACTGTGTGTCAAGGAACCACCTGGGACCAAGGGTTATGTCCATATTCTTACAGCCATCCCATTATTCATTTATATATGGATGCATGTAAGTCCATGACATCACACACCTTTAATACATTTCCTATTAATTCAGGCAGCTGGTCTTTGCATCAGGTTAAGAAATCCCACCAGCCTGGAAACAGTAGGAATCTAGAGCAGATGAGCATGCTGTCCTGGGAATTTCTGAAGTCCTACACTGTTATTTCAAAATTTTAAATTTTCCTTTTAAAAGAATTGGAAAGAGTTAGTTTACATAATAAACCCCAAATTTAGTGTTGGCTTGGTGCCATCTAAAATTTGTAGAGTGCCCAGATATTCACAGCTAAACTAGTGGCTGGAATACACCTCAGGTGATCTGCACTTCTGTAGCACTGACGCTGTCTCTCTCTCAACAAGAGCTTTCTAAATGCGTATCATCCACTGTGGGGCAAACCAGTGAAAAGGGAGCCAAAGCTGCCTTTGGAAAGTGGTGCAACCTACTCCCTGAAGGTGTTACCACTAAGTAATGTGAAGTTACCACTGAGCAATGTGCACATTTGCACTAAGGACTATGTGTGAGCTTCCAAACAGCCTCTGGAGCCACTGGTGCACTGCAATATCCAAATGTGGGGTCCATATGGGTATAAATAAGCTGTTTCACAGAGAAATGGCTATAGTGAGCAGACTGAAAAACAGAGTCAACAATTTTTTTTTAAAGCTATTGTTTATAAATCTGAATATATGTAAATATCCCAAATCAGCTCTGCATTGTCCTCTCCTCAGCATGGATGGCTTTACGTGGCTTTACCAGATAAATGGTTTTATCTTCATTTACCAGAGTTACCTAATTGTCAATTGGATTTTTGTCTTATCTAGACTACAGACATTGAGCTTTTCACCACCACCATTTTTAGTGGAAAAACAAGGCTGAGACACCCAGAAAACGTTCAGCACTGTCCACTTAAACATCTCTCTGAAGGAAAAGGGAAATTCTCCCACCTACTCCAAGTGAAGACCACAGGTGGTCACTAAAATGTGGATATCACTGACACAGAGATGCTGGAATGTTTAGAGTAGGTTTGATTTAAATGAGACTATTTCAATAATAGTTTAGTCAAGATTCTGTTCTTTATATAAAAATTACTGTAAGGAAGAGGGTAAGCCTCTAAACATGAAATAAAAATAGTCTCATGCAACGTGCCTGACCCTAAATCCATCCATATGGATGTTCTGTCCTTCCTTTGACGCTCAGTGGAAATGCAACTACAGAGCCAGCGAGGAGGGCCACGCACAAAGTGCTGCTGCACATAAAACACACCCTGGAGAACACAGGAGCTGTGTCCTCAGAAAAGGTGGCCTGCAACAGCACAGGTGTGCACAGACACCCTTTTGATCTGTGAAGAAAAGGACACTAAAACACTGTCATCTCTCAGTACTGTCCACCTTGCTTGCAGCCCAGGCTCGCAGTGGTTTAATGATTCCTGGGGACTGACAGACAAAACTTCCCTTTGCTCATTCTGCCTAATGCATGAACAGCTATGAGCTTAGAGAAGCTTGTCTGTCAAAAAGTCACCAGCAAATGGCTTTCTACTCACCTTCTAAGCAGGTCTAAGTACAGACATTCCTTTCAAACAAGAAAATTTTTTGTTTCTAAAGTGCATGCTACCAAACTGTATGAAAACTAATTACATTGAACACTGCATGGAGGAGGCTGCTTTGCAAATGGATTATCTCAAGAGCAACCCCTCCCATCTGCCTACTGGATAAAAATACATGTTTGTAATTTTAAGTATAAAAACACTTCATTTCGTAGTATTTTAAAAATTCTACACAGACTTCTTGAAGTGTCCAGCTATGTTTGTACTCCAGGACAGATGAAATGTGGTATGTGATGATTTTTTTCCCCCCCAAATATCAAAATAGCAAGAGGGAGAAAAAGTGTTATTCATATACAGACAGTGACAGTTTCTAATTATCGATGCATCACTAAGCAAGGTTTTGCTAACAGCTAAATGAGCTATTGCACTTACAAAATGAGGGCACGTGGCATATCTGATTAATTTTACTTATGTCTGTGATATTATGTAATTCTAGAAGGTTGGTATGCCTTTATCTTTTGGAAAAATGCGATACTTAAAGGCATTAAATACCATATTGTTTTCGACACAATTATGTTTTGTTCTCAACATGCAAATGGAAAAATGCTGAGTGGTCATTTTAAGTCCTATATATCATCATAATTAATTGAGAGGTAGCTTCTGCTAGTGCTTGTCATATACAGAACTTAAAAGAAATTTAAAATTCTTGGCAAAAGAAGGCAGAGTATTCCAAGAAATCTGCTTTTTGCAAACTAATGAAACAATTTTTAACAATTTTTATTACAAGCATCTGTGAGCTCCCACCAGGCAGGAGCACCAGAATTGTTTCTGCTTATATTGCTCAGTTCCAAGCTAATGTCCCCTAAAGCTGTTAGGCTGAATGCCAAGAGAAGATATATCCACAAAGAGACCTGACCCTTACCCCTGCAACTAATAAGATCTCTTGGAAGTTTTAACTTAATAGTCTATGTGAGATTCTTATTAGTGAAATTTTGCCTTTTTTTCCCAGCCATATCTAGTGAATTATACTCTCCAGGCAGTAGAAATCATAGAATCATTTAGGCAGGAGAAAATCTCTAAGATCACAGAGTCCAACCACTAAACCAGCATTGCCAAGTCCACCACTAAAACCACATCCCCAAATGGCTTTTAAATCCTTCCAGTGCTTACAACCCAGCAGGTGAAGAAATTTTCCCTAATATCTGGTCTAAACCTCCCCTCGTGCAACTTGATGCTGTTTGCTCTTGTCCTGTCACTGCCTTTTGGGAGGAGAGGCTGAACCCCACCTGGCCACAACCTCCTGTCAGGTGGTCGTACAGAAGGGCAAGGTCCCCCTGAGCCTCCTCTTCTCCAGGATAAACACCCCCAGCTCCCTCAGCCACTCCTCATCAGACTCATCATGTACAGGAACCAAGCACTGGCATGAAAGAAACAGACTGATGGAAAATTCCCAACTACACAATATTGGAAGTCTCTTAAATAAAGGACATCAATATCCACATTTCTCTTTTCCTTTCTGTTTTCACTAAACGTGCTTTTACTTCTCTGCTTACCAAATCTCAGAAAGTCATCTCTTGAGTATTTTTGTGCCTGTGAGCACTGCTTTAAATTTCTTTGCTCCCACACTTCAGACACATGGCAGTATCTTTCTGGAAGCTATTAGATAACATAAGGTCTTGGTCACTGGAATACCCCAGTTGTTCATGTGTTGTGATTTTGGTGGGTTTTTTACCTGTTTGCTTGAAAGGCTCTAGCAGCAGAGGCCAATGCTTTGACCCTTATCAATGCACTTTTTCTTGAGACAATTTTGTATTTCCATTACTCCAACCACAAAAAATGCTGGACAAAACAGCATCTGTTTTGTCACCCTTACTAAGTGAACCAACTGGCTGAAAATATTTGATTTTACAGTGGGTAACATAGATGTAGTTGAAAGCTGGAAACTAAACAGGAAATGAAGCCAAAAAAACCACAGAGGTCAAGACTTGTAGAGAAATGAATATTTAAACACTTAAGCAAATAGTTGGTTCTTCTGCAACAACTTTGACCTATACTTAAAATGCAGGTAATTACAAGTTTCTGGCTGCTCAGTTAACAAATTAATTCAGAACAGAATCTAGATTGGTGACTCTGAGGCTAACATCCTATCTGTGGAAAAGCACTGCCTAACCAGGAATCATTTAATGCATGAGTGACAGCTCCTCTCACAGAGAGGTTTAAAAAGAAAAAAAGAGGGAGAAAAAAACCCAGTAAGAAAAGGAGCTGAAAATATCATCTGCCTGAGCCATTGTGACACGACAACAATTTCAAGGAGTGGATCATTTTCTAACATAAAGCATTATTTGCAGGCAAGATTTTTCCTCTGAATGCTGTCTCCAAGAAGGTCTGCAAGAAAAACTCCTTGTCCCAGTGTGCAATGAAAGGATGGAGCAGCACAGCCCTCTCTGAAGTTGTTCTTTGTACCATGCTGTGGTGCAGAATACCTTGCACAGGAGAAGGATATTTGTCAAGAGTTTGAAAATGATGGTTTTCAGAGCTGGGGAAAAACTCAAAACTGCATTTTCAGTATGTGAAATTTAATGCAAAGGACTTCCAACAAAGTACATCACCATGGATTTCATATGTATGGGATAACATAATGTTATGCAAATACCTGCTCATCTCCACCTCTAAGTTATTACTGTGTTTACTGATAGAGAGATGCAGATCACATGGGAAGATAAAATTGATGTTATGAATTTAATGCAAAATATATCTTCCAACTAGTTATATATGGCAAGTATACTTCTAGAGATTAAATAAAATGTGCACTTGCAGTTCTACATTACTTTGTTTGCTGTAATTTTAGGTGTGCAAAGTCTAGGAAAGAGGGCATAGACAATCTGCGAGGCTCTATAGCTTACCAGAGCTGAAGAGTAGCTTATTCATGACTTGATCCTGAATAAAATCTAAATTCAGTCTTAATTTAAGGGATCATTTATGCTCTATGTTTCTTTTTAAAGAAAAGCTCTTAGCCCACACTAAAGGATTAGCAGATATGCATAAAACAACTACAAAAACGGTTTTATAGAAGGCAGCAACATTGCCACCTGAGTCTCTGCACAAGGCTGCATGTGAATTTTAAAACAAACCAAACTACTAAAGAGGAAACAGCTTGGATATGATGAAGTATAATTCATTTTTGTAATGATCCGATTCCAACATTAAACATTCCCAAAAGTACAAATGTCAAGTAGGCACCTAAGTCATCTGTGAGTTTTCAAATTTTTACTCTCCTAATTAAACCAAGATCACCCCACGAAAACAAAGATGTGGCTATTTCACTTTTGCTACATCCTTGTGAACAAAAATTATTAAGATCTGATAGAACAATGGGAATGTTAAGATTTAAAGTTTGTTCTCTTCCCATACAGTAAGAGAGAAAGTGCTTTGTGCAGAACAGTTTGGCATAAATGAAATAATTTCTGGATAGTCGCCAGTGCTGAGGTTAAAATGCAGGATTACAACGCTTCCATGATGACAGCCTACAGGGAGAGATTTGTTGAAAATTGCTTTACCTATCATTCAGTCAGCAGAAAGAAGGGGGGGGGGGGGGAAAGCTTTGCAGTACTAGTTACATTAGGGTATGTTGAGTCTTTATCTATAAATGATACAAATTGTAAGCTTATAAAGCCCCCATACAGGTGCAATCAACATAAAAGCCTAGCATTTCTCCTCGTTTCTTTTGTACCACAAAGCTCTATATATTTTCACCATATGCCATTCCAGTAAGTGTGTGTAATTATAAAGGAAGCATGACCTAAGATTTAGATTTGCTTCAAAAATTAAATTGATTTTTTTTTTTTGACAACAGGCAATAAAGTTTTCACCGGTTCCACTGAGAACAAGCAGAAGTCTTAAATCTTGCAGCATCACGTAGAACAACATGTTTTAACCATACTCTTTTACTCTGCAGGAAATGACAACTTAGGCAGTGCAATACTACTAAATTGCAGTATTTTAACTGCACTATACATGTCTGCCTTTGAAAGTCCACTGAATACATGAAAGTCTTCTACAACAGTTTGAAAGAAATAAGAATAAAGAACTAAGTCTCAAATTTTCAAAGAGGTCCATACAGACTGTCATTTGGCTCTCATCTAAATTAATAGGATTCAGTCAGCTGCTTCCCAGAATATTGCTTCAAAAACACAGGCCTAAGTAATCAGAAGGTTTTTTCCAATATGGTTTAAAAATTAATATTCCTATTCTACAACAGCTTTTATCTTTATGTTATCTGTTACTGACGAAGAGAAATTAGAATTCTGATCTGTGTCTGGGTATTGCTAAGTGATTCAAGAAAATATCATTTGTAGTTTCCTTTTTTAAGAATTAGCCAGATCTGTAGGTGAAACTGGATTTAAAGTGATTCTAACCTATTATCAATGGGCAAAAACGTTTATGCATATACTGCATCAAAATATGGTTCATATTGCAGCTTTTCATATTCTTCTGGACCAATTCTAAGGCAAAAAACGTGTGGTTTTGCAATGATTTCAATAATCCAATTGTTTACTTCTATCCATAACCCGTGGAAAGCCTCTGCAGTTGAGTGTTACCGCTGGGGACCCAAAGTGTGCGTCGATTCTTTTATGTTTCTTTTTTTCCTTTTAATTTACTTCCTACCTCTTTCTCAAGAAATTACTGTTTTTCCTAGAAAAATGAGTGTAGACAGTCTAATGATGAATTCCTAAGTCCACAGAGAATTCATAGTTCTGTCACCAGCTCCCCTCTCTCAAAGGATTACTTAGAAAGATTCTCTCCGAGACTTGACTACAGTAAAGTAAAGCAGTAAAAAGTGTTATTTGGTATGAATAAAGGATTACTTTATATTAGATGGATTCATCCTTGTGACAACTGGGTAAGTGTTCAGTATAACTCATCTAAAGCCAACAGAAAAACTATTTAGCACTTCAAGCATAAATTGGTCTCTTAAGCCAAATTATACTTGTGCATGTCGTATTTCAAATAAAGGAAAGACAAAAATGGTTGTCTGATGTTGGTCTCAAGTTAATATCTGATCACATGGTGTACGAGAGAGTCTGGTTCTGTGGTAGCACACACTATAAATTTCCTTGTAAGAAATAGGAATCTCTAGTAATGTTGGGGTTTTTTTACACCACTGGTACAAACTACACTTGGAAGTTAGAGCAATGAGTTTTCTTATTACATACTTACGGAAAACAAATGGTAAAGCGCAACAGTAAAGCAACTTGGTAGAATTATTGCATTTGAAAATTGTTTTTCACAAGATTTTCGGGTTCTACTGGAATTTCACATTGTTATGAATCCATACTTTCTGCACTCATAATTATGAAAAAAAAACCCCAAAACCCTGCTTCTGCAATTCAAAAAATATTGGTATGGGTTATATTTGAGTTCAATTAATATTTTTTTTCAAGCGTTTCTATCCCTAATTAGTTTGTATACTGAAGTCCAATTTCAGCATACTACACCAAGATAAATATATGGTGGTGTTTTATTTACATTTACACAAAGTGATGTTGATCCTAAATTTGACCTCTCCTATCATACCAATCATCCAGTGACTGTCAGCCTTTTTTACTTCTCTAAAAGCCATGAAAAAACCTTGAATGTCAAATCAGTGCCACCATCCAGAAGCTGACTAGAAATGGATACAGAGATAGAGGCAGAAATGCTACATGATACTGACAAATTAAATCAAAGGGAAAAAAACAGCCCTAACATTTTATGTAGAAGAGAAAACTCTAAAATTAGTTTTGTACAAATAAACCCTGACTTGACAAGAAGTCAGGCAAATCTAGCTATATAGAGGATGACGTGCAGCCATGACAAAATTCCACCTAAGAAGTTTATTTAAAGAGAAGTGAAAGCATTTCCTTTTTTTTTTTTTTTTTTTTTTTTCAGTTGAGCATCATACAAATACAAGTGAGAACAACCTTTTGGGCCTACTGCTCTTTATGGCTGTTAACTCCTCTGCATTGATATCATCACCTTCTTCCACTCAGAAATGTCTTTTTTCCATAATCTGTTTTCCTGTTGGCTAACCTGATTTGGATAATACCACTAATACAAAAAACCCAAAGAAAGTTGTCAGATGTCCAACTTTTCAGTTAGTTTGGGTATGTAAGCTTTTATTTTAGAAGGAGTACTGAGAAATAAAAATGTGATGGAAGGAGAAGAGTAAGTAATGGGCAAAAGCAGGACTGTGGTGTCAGGGAGGTGCAAAAATAGAGGAAAACAATTGCTCTCACTCAGATTGTGGAACAGAGATGCAGAATTATCCGATGTGACATCAGGATATTATTGATATTAACCAAGAAATGTTATACAGAGAGGCTGTAAGGTCAGAGAGCCCAGAGCTCTTCCCCTGAGGAAGCAAAGCCCAGTGTGGGGATTAGGTAGGCTTCACTCAGCATATGTAATGTCACAGAGGGGGTGGAACAGCTGTGGAGCCATGACATAGCTATGCCTGCTATGTACAGGCTGTGCTGGGGCACTGGCCAGGGATTTGTAATGCTAGGAGGCTCCCCCACTGCTACTGCCAACCTTCTCAGCATCCTCAGTACACCACTGGGAAAAGAGCTTCCATGGAATTTACCAGCTCTCTACTGCCTGCACCTATCCCATACACCCAAATGCTGCAGCTGTGATGTCTTCCATACTTTCAACACTTGCACTCCAAAGGGAAGAGGGACCAGATTTTGTCCAAAGGATGCTTTTAGAAGGAAGAAGTAGATATCAATTTCACTCTGACCCCTAATGTCATAAAAGCTGTCACCAGAAGATGTTAAAACCAGCTACACGCAGGGCAACTGGAAATGAAAAAACTGAAAATGGAAAACCCCAAATCCACCAACTGCTGCCACACATTTAATCCTTTCTTGATTTTCTATGCTGTAGTGCTGCCGTAGTGCAGAAAGCACTTCCAGATGGATACAGGCTTTGCTCACATGTACACACATGTACAGAGCCAAGCAGCCTCCCAATTTAGGCTACTACATACCTATTTTTACACTTCAGAAAACACATCTCTGAATTCATTTCACAGTGGTCTAAAACAGAGAAGGGCAACAGGGAATGGTGTCAAAACCCAACAGCCCTTTCTCAGTGAATGCAAAATGGCATCTCTAACAAATGCAACTCTCAAACTTACGGTCCACTGGCCCCAGCATTTAAAAACCAATGGCAGGGAGTTTAAGAAGGATATGGATCATGAAAGGATCTCTGTGACAGCTTGGCAGAATTTCTAAACTGAAGAGACACTGGGATGTTATTTATATTCTAGAGTGAAACACACGCAAACACACAATTACAAGTAAATACTCTACAGGCACCATACTTAATATAGAAATGAAGGTAAATCACTGGTAGGATAAAAATAGATAGCAGGAAAACAAAGGGAATCCACTTACATTTTACTACTAACATAAATACCAATGAAATAAAGTGAGTGGAGTAAAAAAAAAAAAAAAAAACCACTCCCTTTTCCAGATCCTTCAGGCCTTGTCTCAGCAAGTGTTTCCACCCCTTGTACAGGGAACTAAGCATACACTGCCTCCCCTCTCATAATGACAGTAGTAGTATGAGACAAGACAACCTCAAGCACAGGGACTCTCAGGGAGAAAATCAGGGATCTGCTGTATTGGAAAAAGAAAAACCAAAATAATCACTGATATTTTCCATGCAGGCTAAGAGATAACAGCTACAGCTGTAAGTAGAATTTCAATGAAACAACAACAAATATTATTCAACATCTTGCTTCTCGCAGCGCAAACCCGCCAAATCCGTCCTTTTTCACAGCGACGCAGCAGAAGCTGCTCTGGGGATGCTTTTGGCCCAGGCAGGGTTTCTTTGCAGAGTGCTCAGCACCAAGCACAGCAGCGAAGTCTGGAGCAGGGGGTACCAGGTGGCACCAGGCTGCCCGGCAGCGAGGGGAGAGCAGATGCCAAGCGCCGCCGCGTGCGTCCTGTCTAGCGGCCGACGGAGAGGCATTACCAGCAGCCTCACAGCCTGCTCAGCCAGAACACTGGCCAGAGGGCGAGTGCTGGTTACGGCAGCTGTGAAGGAGTGTGTGGAAAGGGGAAATAAAAATGGGGAAACGCGGAAGGCCTCGCTAGCCAAAAGAGATAAACACACACACGACACACAAATAATCGCTGCAGCTTCACAGCCCGCTGGAAAGCGGCACCGGGCTGTGATTTCTGGATCTTTCTGTCATATTTGTAATACTCAGAAATGGGCATAATGGAAAAGATTAATTTCAGAGGATTTCTTAAGTTTGCAATATTAACTGGGGCGAGAAGAACGAAAAAGCCCTCACAAAGGACTACTGTAGGACTTATGCAAATACTTCCATCTGGGTTTAGAATAAAAATCAAAGCCCTGAACCAACCCGCAGACAGTTTCATGCACTGCTAACGAAGAGAGAATTCAATTCTCCTGTTTGCTGAAATGAATACTGAACTTGTATCTTAATGTTTTACGAGAATACGGTATGTGAGTCAAAACAGGAGTTTCACAGACAATTTCAGGAGCACTGGCAGCTTCTCTTAATGTTTAAGGGCTGGATCACAGCTTCAGACTGAGATGTGAGTAAAGGACATTGAGCAGCCATGCCTCTACCTTGTAATATTTGAAATTCATGCAGTAGCAGATGAGATGATTGGGTCCTAGTCTGCCCTTGGCAGGGCCCCCTTCCCCACTAAATGGATGATACACACATACAGAATGGGATACATTTCACAGCAGCACAAGTTAACCTAGATGCTAACACATGCTCTGGCACCTGAACCTGCCAGCTATTTTCCTCAGAAAAAGGATGGGGAAGAAGCTGAACTACATGGAGCCCATCCAGCACCTAGGGAGAGTGACAAAGGGCCAAGTTCCCATCATTGGGCAGCAGTGGATGAGCAGGAACATGTTGCTCCTACAGCAGCCTGGAAGCAGACAGCAAGGGCAGGATTAGAAAAAGGAGGGGAAAAATCTGTTGTTCCACAATGGTGATAGAACAACCAGGGGGAAAAAAAATGGTAGAATGATAGATGACTCATAAAAGTGTTAGACTGGTGCCAAAAGCAGTAGATTTGGCAGCGATGTAGGACATGCTGCCTCAGGAGAGTTGAGCTCCAGTCCTTCCTGCAGTGGGGGAGCGAGACGCATGAGCTCCCATCCAGGGCAGGCTCCTTCCCTGCCACGGGCTCTGCCCCAGCACCCCGAGCCTGCTCCCTGCAGCACCAGGGGGATGGCACCAGCCTGCCTTCCCCTCCCTGCTCCCAGTGCTAGGCAACACTTCCAGCAACAACTTGACAGTAAATTAATACATGTATTCCTACACTGCTAAGCCTGAAATGCTTTATAAATTCCATTTTTTCCCCTTGTCACATAATTAAAACTCTGCTTTCCTTCCACTCTCCTTCACTGAAATCTTTTGTCATAAATTTTGTCATTTGTGGCGTGTCAACTGGGGGTGGTTTTCTCCCCTCCTCCCCACCCCCCCAGCCCCATAACTGTTCAATATATCAGACAGGCATTTGGGAAATAAAGGAGATCTGAGAAATGAGGGGAGCTGAACTCTTGGAGATATGCCAAAAAAAACCTCAAGACAAAATTAAGGCCATAAATACGTATTGATTACTCAGGGGAAGCTTTTTACAATGTTTTATCAAAGGTTACCTGCACCCAATCCTTTATATTCTAAACTCTGATACTGCTAAACCACGAAGTGCCTCAGCATCTGTCCATTCCTTAAATATAAGACTACAAACTGACTCTCACTCACCATAGGCAGGCAAACAACTCAAGATATTGCTTTGCTTCAGATGCACATATGTTAACTGCAAGAGTCACTCACAACTTTCTTAATCCTTCCTTCACCCATAAATGCAGGTTACTGAAGCAGTGATACATAGGAGACCCTGGAGTATCAGGTTCCATATCTGTTACATGTTTGGAACAGGCTAATAACAAAAATGTTCATTCATATCAAAACACATTTTACCATCTTTTCGTAACAGGCACTGCTTTGTCTACAGAGCTGCAGAAAATGCAGCAAAAGTAACATTTCCTGTTGGTATTTGAGAGTGTAACTTTCCTCATAGTCTCTTGAAACACAGAAAGCAAATGGTTTCCTCCTGGTATTCTGAAGAGGTGTTTTAAGGTAAAAACAGGCACCCAAGTGGGTTGATTCTTCTGTATAAGTCTAGGGGGATGAGGAAGTGACCTCCAGGGAGTCAAGGACAAGAGAAGTTTCACGTAGCTTCCAGATTCAGGGAAAGCACAAGTCCACTTGGACTCCTTCATCCACATGATGGCTGTTGTATAAAAGGATATTAACAAAAAGTTCAGTTTGCACATACGTTTATGGCGTCTCCCACAGCCTTCTGACAACAGTGCCTATTGAATATTCCCTACTGGCATTAGGAACACCCTCTCCTTAGCTGGATTCCTGTTTCACTCACGTTAAAGCAGAAACCAAACCAAGTCACCAGCCCAGAGCTCTGAATTCAGCGGCGGCAGTTATGAAGGCTCAGCCGCTGCCTTGCCTCTGAAGTAAGAATGAAGCAGCTAGTGCAGCTGAAAGTGGCATATTCTCGGCACTTTTATGGAACATGAACATTGATATCGCTGTTCTGCAGGCTAACGTCACCTTTTGAGTTGTTACATTTTTGGCACTTCCATTTGGAGCCAAAGAGAACTCTTCAAAGTGACATTCATGCTCTGGGCTTTCTAGCCCTGGAAAGCTCCAAAACAAACACCCTACAGGCCCAAGTAAAGCAATACATAACTTCAGCAATTATGCACATGTTGACAAATACAGGCAATTTTCAAAATTTCTCTTTCATTAAAACACAACCCCACCACTCTTTCTTGCTTTTCTGATATTTCTTCTCAGAATTAAGCTGCCACTACATAAAAAATTTAGATTTTATGTGATACTGCCAAACATACAGCACACAACTGTGCAATGTGTCATTCAGAAAGCAATTGTATTTATAACTTTTCAAATACACTCGCTGAACCTAACACCAGCTTTATTTGGGTTGCTTTTTCAATGTTCTAAGCAAAGATTGAATTAAAATAGTGAGAGTAATAAACCGTATATCAAGCCCAACAACTCTTAACTGTCTTGCATCCCAAAAGAGAAAAAAAACATGACAGAATTTCTATGCTTTTATATAGCACTGCCTTGCACAGAATAAAAATTTTTAGAATGTTTTTCTTAGTGTTTGTAATGTTCCTTCCAATAGGAAAACTGCTGTCAGATAATCATGGGAGGATGTAACAGTATAACAACAACTGTTCCAGTGTTTAAAAAAATGATACTGACTTTCCAATTATGAGAAATTTTCAGAAGATTATGCTTAACAGCACATCATGTTACTGACTGGCAAATCCTACCAAGAGAATGGCTAATTGTACAAAGTATGGCAAGCTATTTAGTAATAAACCTAAATTTATTCTTTGCACTTCAGTGGTGCTCACAAATTATGCACTTAGATTTTATCATCCTACGTGATAAATCTGTCTTGTGTTTTGCACACAGAAAGACTTTCACAGCACAAATAGATACTGTGGTAACATAAAAAGTACAATCTACCCTCCTGGTTGTGGTTATTTCTAATTTATGAAACATGTAATAGCCAAAGCTGTCTAGATGACTCAATCCAATTGAAAATAGTCCCAATAGATATGCATTTCCACAACAGGTATTTCATTAAAAAACAAGCCTCATCCCCTTTTCAGTTTTGTTTGTTCAACCTCAACTAACTATAACCTCACAGGATGTTGGGTTATATACATTACACAGAAAGTCTCTGTCAGTAAAAAAAGTTACTACATAGCCTCTGGAAATAAAAAATGTACAGCCTACAAACAGTAAGCACCTTCTTTCCCATGCCATATGCCCCCAGTAATCATTGATACATCCTGACTTTCAAGAGACAGACAGACAACTGTGTAAATAAATAGAATCTTATGAACTGCATTTTGATAGCCGTATAAATGAAGAGTACTTTCACTATTTAATTAATCCAATTAACATACCAGCTTCCCAAATCTTTGGGAAAACATCAACATGCCTACAGCTATCCATTCCCAAAATCTGGTATTTCATTTATTAATCTTAAAAGGATGTCAGAAAGTGATGTCACAGACCTGCAATCTTCACCACTTGCTTGGTGGATCAGTCCTTGCCACCACAGCACACCCCCTTCCTTGAGGGGTCTCTCAAACACAGCAGATCAGTGGGAAGGAGACAACCATGAGCCATCCCATCCTTCTCTGTGCCTCTTGCCCACAACGTCCTTGGAGGGCACAATGGAAAACACTCAGGCCCGATGTGATTTGATAAAATGTTTTCTGCCCATTGTGCACAGGGACAGGGACTCCATAAAGCAGAAGGCAGCAGAGACTATGACTCATCAATTGTGAATGAGAGTTCTGAGCCTCCCCTCTGCGGATGGCAGGACTTGCAGTGACTTTCAGCCATGAAGAACTGGCCTTCTATTACAATCTGTTATTCATACACGGAGTGGAGCCATATTACAGCATAATGAGATCTGTATAATACACCCAGATACCATTTAGGAAAAGCAGTTTTGCCTTATTTAACAAATGCAGTATACACATATTCTCAAATGTTGTTGATTGTTTGTTCATAAAAATGATAGAGAAACTCAGCTTGGAAGGACTCTTGGATACAAAGCGCTGCTAAAAGCAGGATCAGCTGCAGTATCAAACCAAGTGGCTCAGGGCTTATCCAAATGTTTTGACACTTCCAAGGAGAGAGTGTGGACTTCAGTGTGTACATTCTCTAATCAGTCTGCAGGAATATAAATTAATGCACATTAATTTATATCCCTGTATCTGGCTGTTTATGTATTTATACCTATGCATCTGGCTTAGCAAACACTCTGCCAAAGGGCAGCCAGGAGATATGCTGGGCAAAACAGCCAAGGAGACAAATTTAGTCCCTTGTCCATAGGGCCCATTTCCTTCTTAATGGCCAAGTGTACCTTCCGTCTCTGGGAGATGCTGCCTCCCCTGCTCTGTGAGCACTAAAGGCAGTCTCAATCTTCTGTGTAAAGCAAGGCCTTTACAAGGCCCACTCCTCAAAACCCAAAAATGTCTTTAAAAACATCAGAGGAACAATTCATTCTACAAAAGCACATTTCTGCTTTTACAAAAATATCACCCTATTCAGAAGAATATCCCAAAAAGTTAATTGTGACCAAATAAGAGTCTTAGACAAGAATAATCTAGAGCAAAGCTTTTCTCTCAGGATCTCCCTTTAAGTGGGCACTGAAATAACCCCAATCCATAAAATTTTCTCCTATGTTCTCATGCAATAATAGTATCAATGGAACTAATAAATCAGGATTCATTTGTCCAAAGATCCATTATTGTATCAATAAAGCTACTGGTCTCAAACACAAAAGACAGTACGAAAGCATGAGCATAAGCTTTTTGCATGTTGAATAAAGCTTCTGAAAATGGTTTTCTCTAAAACAAATGCTAGCAATGTGAAATTTGATGACCTTAGCAGCAAGCAATCATAGGTAACTCTATATGGAACATGAACTCTAGGCCTAGGGATATGGGTCTTTTGAAGACAAAATATCCATTCCTGGATTCTTTCCCAAGTTGCTGTAGAGAAGTTGTTCCAGGAATTCTATCTTTATACATGTCCAGTGAATAAACCACAGACAGCTGTCTACAACACAGTTACAGGATTTTTTCTGGGCTCGTTTTTTTTTTAGTATCTGTTTTAAATTTCTTTTGTCTGTTTCAAATATATTTTTGTCAGCGTAAGTTCACAAGTTTTTCATATTTCCATTTCCTGCAAGAACTTCCACCCTTGCACCTTCACATTCTGCCTCTGGTAATTAATTTTCACTCCCACCCAAGATCTACTGATTTCTGTAACAATCAAGAGAATACCCAAACACTGAAAACTGCTTTATCTAAGAAAATTGAGATTTACCATGACAAAATCTCAGAGGTCATTCATGTTTGGGAACAGAGATGCAGTTCTCAATGAACTACACCTCCTCTGTCAACTGCAATGTTTAAAAAACCCAGCCTAGATCTGGTTTTCTCTGTCCTGTACATGAATCCTCACAGTAAAGCTCAGAAGAGAAGACTTCATGAGTAGAAGACTTCAAGAGAGGATATGACTTCAACCAATTTGGTCAAAGAAAAGAGGCTCCTCTCCAATTTTGAAAAGATTTCAGTAAATTGAGTTGTACATTTGGATACCAAACTCTCTGTCTTATAAGCCACATGATCCAAGAAGCCGGAGTAGAAAGTGAAAGAATTTTGCTGGACACAAACACAGAGAAGGAGAGGACAGGAACAGGAACTAGGAGACTTCCTTGCTGAAGGAGTATCTCCTCCTTCCATACTGCAACCAAGCAAAGCTCAAACTTCTACCCTGCAAAGAGGGGTATATAAAACAGACCAAAGAAGAAAACTTTCCTCTTTCTCCAAATTGATGTGAATCCCAAACTAAGCTTTCCCCCTGCACTTAATCATTTCCAAGAACTGCCCTATTTTGAGTTTGCACATATCACACAGTTCCACATGCTCTTTTACAGGATCTGTGTACTTCACACCATGCTTTGTTGCCTCTACCACAAAATTATTCTCATTCTCCTTTTATCTAAGTCAGAGTTTAATCACATTTGTAAAGTAAGCAAGCATTAAGCTGTATCCCTGGGTGAGTTTCTAATGCTAACAGCATGCAACAAAAGGAGAATCCCATCAGTTTATTGACTGTCTCCACACAAAAGCCAAAACCTGATTTAGCATGAATGGAACCATTTCTTCTGTTTAAAGGCTATATCAGAATCAATGCTTGTACTGCTTCTGTACACGATCAGGAGAAAGAGGATCACATTGCTCAAATGTATAAACACAATACATGTTAAATCTATTTCAGAAGTTCCCCAAAACTGGCTAATTATTTGATTGCAACATGGGAAATCAACTAAAAGGTACAAAACGGGATGAGAAACCATCTTCCAAAATAAACTACACTCATTAGAATATTAATTTGGTTAGTCCACTTAGGATGTTGTATCATAGACTGCAGAGCTATAAAAGCTGTAACTTCAGATAAAAAAAGCCCAAGCAAACCACTTTTCTTAGACTAAACCAAAAGGTATTTCTAAAATAACAGCGTAAGAGCATCAGCCTAATGCTTATTTTACACTTGGATGCTTTCTAATATCCAGAAAACCTCAGTGTGCAAATTGGTGTAGTTCGCAAAACTAATTAAGAAGATAGGATATAAAATCAAGACATTATAAACATTTTAGGCAACTGATCAAGCTTCTTCATCTTTTCTTAATAGGTCTGTTCAACTTTTTTCCACCCACACAATCATTCTGAAGAAAGATTATGGAACAGGACACATTTAGAAACAAAATAAAATAAAAATATGAACCCCAAAAGACAACCATGTTTTCAGTTCATTTTAGAAAACAAGATTCAGAGGGAAATAATACAAGATGACACAACAGAGGAAAGATCACCCTTTTGCAGATCATTACACTATGATTTTATGGGGTTTGTGACACAAATCAGTTGTATTAAATGGAATTCATCAGTGATGTAATTTAGGGATGAGACGTAAGGGGCTGTGATCAAGGGGGAGAAGTAATTTCACACAGGGACGCAGGTGATTACAATACTTAACACTATCTCACAAAAAGTGATTAGCACGTTTTATCTCTGATGCAGACACCCAATTCCTGCCTGCCCTCTCCCCTCCTACTGCCCGAGCAGCAGCAAGCCAGGCAGTGTGGCTGCAGAGGTGGTCAGCCCAGACAGATGTGCTGCAGGCAAAGGGCCCTGCCTGTCACACCCCACTGCCTGCACCCTGCTCTGCTCACAACGTGCCTGTGGCAGCTGTTTATAGATCTGTAGATGGATATAGATGAGGGGTATGTATAAATATATATACACACACAATGGAGGGGGGAGAGAGAGAGAGAGAGAGAGACTGAGAAGCTCTGTGTGCTGAATTACTGAATACAGCACTGCACAAAGTCAGAACGAGCTCTTCCCATACACACAGAGCCTGTTACAAAACACATCCCAGCTTCGCTGCAACTGGCAGCCCAGGAGAAAAATCTCTGGTCCCCACTACAGTGGGGACTCAAAAAAAGGCCTAAGTACACTTTAAAACATTGCTCAGCATGTGTCACCTGTACAAAAATAAATAATTAAGTAACCTTATTCCTTTTCATATCTTATTTGGGACAAATCACAGAAATTTTTATGCATTTTTCTTTTGACACAAAATCTGTCTGAATGAAGAAAGGATAAAGTTGGATATCTCAGTGTGGATCAATGCAAGAGAGTATCAGTGCTCAGCATCACCTTACAGCCTAACTACTGGCAAAGCACTCTGCCCAGCATTTGAAGCCCTTCCTGAGGGTATTCAACCACAGGAGCAGTGTGATTTCTTCACAAGGACACAGAGAAGCAAAGTCAGGACTTTTTACAAGGCCATGTAGTGATAGCACAAGAGGGAATGGCTTCAAACTGACAGAGGGCAGGTTCAGATGGGGTATTAGGAAGAAATTCTTTACTGTGAGGATGGGCAGGCCCTGGCACAGGTTGTTCAGAGAAGCTGTGGCTGTCCCATCCCTGGAATTGTTCAAGGCAAGGCTGGATGGGGCTCTGAGCAAACTGGGATGGTGCAAAGTGTCCCTGCCCATGGCAGGAGGTTAAAACAAGATGAGCTTTAAGGTCCAACCATTCTGTGATTCTTCCTCTGGGTATTCAGGTCTCCCTTTGTTCTGCCTCATGGAAACCAATTATGACAGTACTGCTCATTTCTTCCCTGCTGAATTATCATGTGTTTTGATATATGTTGTTAACAGATTTGCAATTTTTTTACTTTTGAACCCCTTTCATTTTTTATGATTAGGAACAAGCCTCTACCTGACGTTTGCTTTGTTTTGGCATCTATTCTGTCTCCGAGTATCTTGTACAATTGAAGATGTTTTCCATTATCTCAGCCCAGTGCTGTCAGGACTCATTTTCTAGACATTTTGCTACCATCCCTTGCAATTCACAAGTTTCAGAATATCAGACCCAGATCACTTCCCATTTTCAATATGATGCAATATACAACACATACATAGTTTCATCTTTTCCTTCTTCAAATCTTTATAGCATGAATCTCTATTGCAAGAGCTATAAATGCTAGCTGTGCTTTGAAAGAATCGTGGAGAAACATATGACCAAAAAGAAATTCCACATACACTTGCTTATGTTGAATGGATTGCTTTTTGTGGCAATGCTTTTATAGCTTTGATCTTTTAACAGATTATATATATATATATATATATATATATATATATATATATATGTAATCAGAGTAATAAAAATAGCAGTGAACTAGTAATACATTTACAACTTTTATGGAAGGCTTTCATTGTTATGGATCATACAAAGTTTACAAGACAGCCGAATTTAGTGGTAGTGTTTTTAACCTAATACACTGAAGTGCAATACTCTTTTCTGTTCATAAACTATAAGCCAAATTCAGAAGCAGGCATATTATTATTAGAACTATGAGTATACCACAGTTTATATCTATTTAGAATTTCTGAAATGGAATTACTTTTTAATTACAATACATGCAATTCAGGCATAAGGAATTCAAGTATTATTAAACTCTCTGGGCTATAAAAATATATTAAACTCCATCCCTCTAGCAGCTACTGATGACTTATCTGAGTCTAGCAAAGCAATATATATTACTTTTCTTCCCAAATACCTTGGCAAGGTCACTTGTCTGAGAGTTGAAATGTAAATTACTTGTATTACAGCAGTATCCTCAAAAGTTTTTCATTTTGCGCATTAGCTCTCCCTCATTCCATCTGGGCTATTTTAGGACTATGAAGTCTGAACTGATTGTTTTCATAAAAAGACATGTTAGGGCAGCACTGAGACAACAGTCTGGAAATTGAATTTTCCCTTAATACTACTAATATTAATCCTTCTTCACCGTTCTGCACCCTTGCCCTACAGAACTCGGTATTTAGGAACAGTTAATCTTCCTTTGCTCCCCATGGCCCCTATTCTTCTAACCTCCCAAGGTCACTGCATTTCTGGCCTGGCCACACGTCCATTCTTGACCCATCTGGTTTTGTGTCACCAACAAATTTGATCATGGCTGAAACTGCATCAAAGGAATGCCCAACAAAGAAGACGTGAAGCAGCTGCAGATCAGACAGAAAGGCAAGAGTTTACAGTTTCAATCATGAAAAGAGTTTCTGTAAATGCAGCTCTCCAGAAGAGCCAAACACTCTTGAGAACCAGTACAAATTTCACATGTACACCAGATGCAGCACACCACCATGGCCTGTCATGAAATTAGTCTCCAAAAAGGCATGTATTGTGAGATCCTTCCCAAAGTCATCTCACTGAAAAAGAAACTGTTTCATGAAATTATAAACAATGTGATATCCCCTATGAAGATAAAAACACATGCAAAAAAGCCAAACCAATACAAATATGCATTTATATTATAATAAGACCATCTTCTGTAAGCACTCTGTTCTTTAAAACAGATATTCCATTTCTTTCTCCAAACCCACAGGCCAGAGGGAAATACTTTTGCAACACAACTGATATGTCCCAAACCAACAGTGGATTCAAGTTGCTAAACATCACAGATGGGTTTTTTTTTTCTGATTTTCCTTCAGCTGTATTTAAAAGACAGCTGGTAATTAAATCACATCTATATATTCCCTATGGAGAATACATGAGTTATTTCAGAGGTCCTAGTTAGTGACTGCAGCAAGTTAGTTCTGGAATCAAATAGGATGGCAACAAAACTGCACAGCATTTATTTCAACACACTATTTTAAAAATCTAGAAGACAGCAATCATCACTATATAAAATTGGCACCAAAATATTGCATAATCAGGATCTCTGGATGTGAAATGCAATAAAAGCTTAGATAGTGATTCAGTTCCTAGCACTGAGTCCTCATCGTCATGCTGTGGCCCAAATCAATATCCAGAAAGTTTTACTGGTGTAAATGGTAACAGTGTTGACAATGATTTTATACTTATCTATCGCATTTCCTTCAGAAAAATTCAGTATTTTACCAAACACACACACACATTTAATGGAAGAATCAGTTTATACATCAGATATCCAAGCATTTTTCAAGTGGATGCAGGTGATATAGTCCTGCTACACAGCAACAGGTCTAAAATTCAGACAGCTGCATGAAATGGAGGTGAAAGATTCCAAACGACAGAATAAAACCCACACAACTTCATTTGAGAGTTTGATGAGACACCGCATCAAAGATTTCACAGAGTAGGGAAATAGTAATTGATGGTCACTTTAGGAAGTTTAGCAGAATCAGTGTAGTATTTTGGAGTTGAGAATAGTTTAATTTTTTTTTTCTGTTGAATAAATTCTCTGTCCAGTGCTACCACAAGATGCAGATGGTTTCAGCAAGTCTGTGGGAAGACAATCCCTACAACGTTTAACGACACCAGCTTTATTTTCCACACATACACTCTCACAGCTCTTCCTGAGCAAGGAAATACCAAAGACAGCAGCAGCTAAATCTAAATACTAAGAAACCCCTTCGTCCCCCATCTGTCCCAACCACTGGCACCTCAGCCAATAGTTAGGATTTGGCTAGTTTTCTTTGCCTCTTTCTTTCCCATTCTTAGATGTTTACATCCTGGAACAGATTCTCTTTCTAAAACTGGAAACTCAAGGATTTGTTAGTAACAGTAATAATGGCATTAAACTCATAATATGGCCAGTCAAATCCCTCGGGCATTTTAATGCAATTCTCATAAGCCTCCAAACACAAACACCAAAATGTGCTGGTCCTGGAAACAAAACAGAAGGAAAGAAAAGGAATGCAGATAATGCGTGCACCCTTCCTTGTTCCATCTGTTTTCCAGTCTATGCAAAAGAAAGATCTTTTGTGTCAAAATGTTTCAAAAATAACACAGACATTATTTTTTTTTTTAACTTGAAAACATTTTTATTTTTGCCTAATCCAGTCAGAAGTAAATACTAAACATAGCCATTTTACAAACTCTTAAAAGCTGTTCTTTATTCCTGAAAGCAGTATGTTTTCCAAATCCTAGGAACTATAACATGCTCAATTTGTCCACATCAGTTACATTGCATAGCTTTATGTGGCAAGGCATGAGACAATGTGCTCAACTACACAGCAAGCAAAATAAATGCTTGACAGAAATGGAACTTCTCCAAAAGCAGAGATGAGAAAGTAAAACCCTACAAAATGACTTCTGGAGTTTTTTGGTTATAAATAAAGACAGCTCTGGAAGTCACCAGACAATGACTGAGAAGATCTGGTACTTTGAAAGGAGAAAGGTTTTTGAGTATCACAAATCTGATACAGTCTATTACAGGCTGTAATCTAGCAGTGATTACACAAAGTAATAAGCATTGAGCACACTATTGAAGAGTTTTATTTAGCTTAATATGGAAACAAACCTTCTTTGAAACAATGCAAAACACCTGAAAGCTCAATACTATTGATATAAATATAATATATAATATTTAATTATATAATTAAATATAATAATAATAATATAATTATTATAATAATAATATATTAATATATTAAATATATTAATAATTAAATATAATAATAATTAAAAGTCAGCAGAGGAAGGAAATGCAATTGCCAGGTACCTCAGAGAAAAAACACTGTGGTGTTTTTTGAGTTATGCTTGGGAAGTTTGATCTTTGTCAAGCCTGGACATAACCAGAGGTGCTGGGAACTGTGCAGTGACAGCCAGAGCTGGTGCAGGTTCACTGCAGTCCGTGAACCACAGGGGAAACACTGGCAGCACCTCCTCCTCACAAGTGCTCTGCTCAGATCAGCGTTTCGTGAAGAATCCCCATTCCACCTGTGGCACCTTTCCTTAGTCAGGCTGATCCCTGGAAGCAGTGCCCACTGTGAGAGGGTAACTCCTACAGTCTGCATACACCATAAACTGTGGCATACACAGCAAATGTACACACTGAAACAGTGCTGAGCACACTGGTCATGGCCCTGTTTGAAACAACTCCTGAACAACCATGGTGCTTCTTTTCAATTAGATCCTGTAAGTGGCTACATTTAATTCCTCTCAGCCCCTTTATTAAATATAAGACCTTGGCATCATGGGGTGTGTCTATACAGTTCAAATATACATTGAGGAACTCATTAGCACTTTGTTCTAATCAAATTAATTAACCCTACTGAAAAGATGCATTTCTCTCCACAGCTTGTGATTTAAGTCTGACTTCTGACTACATTTTCAGTTAGAATTTAATAAACAATAATAGGATGCTATAGGCCAGTAAACTTTTTTCCAACACATTTTTTTAATGGAGAATTGTTTTATTTAGACTCTAAATGGTAATTAACTTAGGAGTACACTCAGCAGTTGTAAAATTCATGCTGTTCTGCACTTGTAGAGGTACAAAAGGTCCCTTGTTTGCAGTACTATGCTGGTCAATTCCTGTGGTAGAGCTGTTGATTCTCTGCATGAGTTTTCTCAGATAATACACAGCCTTTTAAATATTGGTGTACAGAGTATTTATAAAGCATATATTTTCCAAAGCTGGGCAAAGAAAGCTTATTGACTTCGATAATTTTTCAGTGTTTGATTTAAACTTTGCAATTTAAATCAGACATTGGAAAATAATCAAAGTTTTATACAATATATTTTTCAATTATGAAGGCAGGTTTTATAATTACAAGAACGACCTGTATCAGAGAGAAATATATTACAAACAGCATTTATAAACCAGAAATTTGAGGTACCTAAAAAGCATATTTGGGATAAATACACTCAAATTTGCTTTAGCATGTCAAAAACAATATTGTACTTCAGCTGACTAAAGCATCTTGAACTCAAACAGCCATAGGAGAGCTGTCTTAATTTTCCTTTGGGTGTGTGCCAGCATAAAGCCAGGCAAGAGTGACTTCTAAGCTGCAGTGTTTTCAGAGTGGTGGCATGAAAAGTGCCAACACTATCAATTAAACAAAGATGGGAATACTGCTCTCCCAGAGCATCAGCTCTGGATCTAGCAGCTGCTTACTTTACAAATATGAGCAGCTTGTTCTGTTTCAGAGCCTTCTAACTTTCATAAAGTAGATGGTTTTACAAACAGGACAAGATGTTTCTGAGGTACTGGTAATGAATGAAAATACATCTGCTGTCTGATTGCTGAGCTATAAACTGAGTTTTCACATAAATAATCCTCTCCATCTGTAGCATGAAGTGTAGGTGAAAAACATAAAGCTACCAATTCTGCTCTGTAAAATTCAGGCATCACCTTTATAAATGAATTTCATACAAGGTCTCAGTTCTATTTGCTCCTCACAGAGCAAGGCATATAGCTTTTATACCATAACTGTCTAAAGCTTGCTTGCTCTCCTGAAATGAATACCAATTTTAAGAGTCAGACGATGATCACAGCTGTGTTTAAAATGCACACAAGATGCATGATAAGCATCACAAACACACTAAAGTGCTCCATTAAAACCTGTCTTGTGTCTAAAAGGGTCTTTGAGATTTGACCAATACGAGACAGACCATGAAGTGTTGAGCACACGTGTTACTATCAGATGAACTTTTATCAGGGTAAGGGAGAGCATGGAGCATCCTACACATTTTAAATAACTACAGAGCTTTTAAGTTCAAGAGCTGCCCACATGGAGAATCTCCTCTACTTGGAAGGAATTTTCTTGCCTCTGCATGATGTAGTCTCCTTATCAGGTTGCTCAAAGCAAAGAAGCAGCAGTCATAATGTGAGAATAATTATCAAGAACAAGTCCTGTTTTGTGGAAGGTATCTCCTGAGATTATCTGTCAGAGACATCAGACTACTGCATGAACGCCTATATAAAAACTCTTGAGAGCTTTTAATCCATATTTTTCATGAGTAATGAAAAATAACATTTGGATTTAAACCAAAGGCTGAAAAAGTATTTTTTAAATGTTACAAAGCTTAGATATATATCACAGAAGGCAAACACAATCCTCTTTCCTCACATAACTTAAGAGAGAAGGTAATAGCTGTGTCCCTTTTTATGTGTGAAAAAAGCAGGCACAACACACATACAGAATTCTGAAATATGCAATTAATCAAAACATCTCAAGGTCACACAGACAAGCTGTTTTCAACCTAGAATACACAAAGCTACATCATTGTTCAGAGTGGTTATATCCTGCAGTTTGCTTGGGAAAGCTCCATGTGATCCTAGCAAAAATTTTGCCCAAGGAGGGACTAAAAATCTGATCCAGTGAAGCTGATTTTGATTCAGCTCTGATGGGAAACAACTGGAGACTCAATGGTAGCAGAGGGCCTACAGTGCTCATAACGAGACCCTGATAATAGAATGTAAATGGTATCCTGTGCCTAAAAGCAAGAGAAAACACTGCTCCAGTTAACTATAACACATATTTGTCATAATTTAATGTTATGAATATGGGTTCTCCAGCTTAAAACAAATTCTTTCCAGATGAAGCAGCAAAATAATACAAAATGTATTTTGCTCCAGTGTTCCACCATACATGAATAGAAAAACAATGAGGAGCCAATGTCACAGTGGCTGATGCTATCCTCACAAATAAAATATAATCTGTAATTAAAAGAAGTAATTAGCACACTACTTAATTACTACAAAATACTTTCTTCAAATAACAATGTGACCTGATGAAATAAGCAGGTTTTAACATGCAAACATCACTTTTCTCCCTCTGCCAAGTATCCTTAAGAATCATGATTTAGCTTGCAAAATAGCTGCTACAATTTGACTGATGTTGGTATAACTTGAATTCTTCTTAACGTATCTCCAAGATTCCCATTAGCAGGCAACTGTTAACGAGTGAAAACAACAAACAGAAAAACATTTATATTCCATTACACATCAGGAGTGATTGTATAAGAATGTAACATAATACCAGAGTTTGTGGAATTCTGCCAGGTGAGAGAGCAAAGTGGTCATTTCCTTCTAGCCAACACCAAACAGAGGCACTACACATCCTCCTCCAGGAATATGTTGCCAGCTTTCAAGTTCTGGTACTCAGTGGAGTAGCTTTTTGATACACATGAAAGGAGAGTGAAAACAAACAGAGGATTTTCTGTTTAAAGATGCATTTTATACTACCTGAAGCTCTCCAGTTCAGAGTTTGACACATTTTAGTTTTATTCACACACAAGATGCTGTCTTCTTCCCTTCTACTTGTCTGCCTCATTCCAGATGTTACTTCTCTAAAATTGTATTTCAATTCATTATTCAACATCTACTTGTCACCAATGCAGAAAAGAAACTGCCAAAAATGCAGGTATTTAAATTCTAAGTACAGCATAAAAATTAATGCTGTATGACAGTCATCACAGGATACATCCTCTAAACAACAAAAGACAGATTTTCCTTATGAAGCAAATCCAACTTGGTTCTTCCATGTTTGTTTTATTAAATAAAACTGTGGCATGGTTGTCTATCTGAAGTACAATTCACTTTATTAACTCTAATAAAATAAATGGCCTCTGAATGCCAGATGTGAGATGGGATTTGTGCATCCTTGTTTCTTACCAACTCACGTCCCTGAGCTGATTCCACTGTGAGGCAACAGATAAAGACAGAAGAATTGGGAGCAGGAAATAAACTGTGATAGGGATTAAAAGAGCAACACTCTGCTTTGAGAATATTTGGCCTTATGATGGTAGTGCCTTTAAACATGTGCTGACCTAAAATCCTATGGTTTAAGGGCACCACGTTGAATTACAAACAGAAGGGTTTGGCTCTCCACAGATTGCACACTGCTGGCCAGCTCTGTGAACAGAAATGCTCACACATCTCCTGTACAGTACAAACTGCCACCAATGAAGGTTTTGAAAACTCCTAACAGGAATTAAACACAGTCTCCCAGAACAACCAACCCAGCGTACAGCCAGGAAATTAGGATAACTGCATTTTTTCCAGTGGAAAAGAGCTATTTCTGGGGAAATGTGTGGAAGTTTACACAAATGAGCCTCCTAACCTTTCTTTCAGTAAACCTGCTGTTGAATGATTTATGAAAAGAAACTTTCCAGTCAGCAAGGCCCAGAATTCAAGATGTGTTTCTACCTTAACTTTCCTGTCATGCACACATTAGTCAGGTTTTAACCACATCAGTAAAGGTGATCTTAGTCACTGGTACAGCATTTCACAGAATAAGTATTCTGAGTTGAAAGGGACCCAGAGCATCAAGTCTGATTCTTAAGTGAATGGCCCACACAGAGATCAAACCCACAACCTTTGGAGCTGTTAACACCATGCTCTGACCAACTGAGCTAAAATCAGGATCGTTGGTTCATGGGAATGGCCTGAAGTTGTGTCAGGGGAGATTTAGGTCGGGTATTGGAGAAAGGTTCTTGCCCAGAGGGTGGTTGGGCACCGGAACAAGCTCCCCAGGACAGTGGTCACAGCACCAACCCTGACAGAGCAAGAATTATTTGGACAACACTCCTGGGCACATGGTGGGATTCTCGGGCTTGTCCTGTGCAGGGTCAGGAGTTGGACTCAATGATCCCTGTGGGTCCCTTCCAACTCAGCAGATTCTGTGATACCACATCCTGGAAAAGCAGTGTTTGAATTCAATTTCAAGCCAGTGTTAGAAAGGAACTGTACAGGAGAGAAAAAGCTAAAGCTTTAACTCTCCTGACCTCTAAGTTCTTGTGTCTGCCAAATATACATTAGCTCTGCTTTTACATTTAATATGAAAAAAAGCTGGAGTCCTGTCAGCACATATTCACTCAAGTCTTAAAACAACTAAGGATAAAACCATCAAGAGAATGAACTCAGCCACATTCTCTGCAAACCTCACAGCTTCTCATGCTGGTGCTGGATGCAAAGAGAAACAACCTGGGTGTTATAATGTGAAATGGATAAACACTTCCTTTGACAATTAAAATGAACATGATCTTCCACAGCAAATAGCAGCACACCCCCCCCCCCACCTGTCAGGTGAACTCAATCATTTCAAACAAATGAAATGGTTGAAGCTTTGGGGATGCTTCAAACCATACAGAAGAAATGTGAACAGCAGGAGTCCCCCAGCGGTAAAAATACCTCAAAGAAACCTTTTCTTCCTCCCAGATACCCACTGTACAGCACTTTGGGCAGCTAGCCAAAACCTTGTCTCTAGAAGTAGCTGTAGAGTGATTTAGAAATATATTTTAATACTTTTACCACTCTTTAAAAATCAACAAAATAATACATTTATTGCACCTTAATAATACACATCTAAGAAATTAACACCATTAAAAAAAACCCTTTCTAGCTTTCCTCTTGTAGTATGATAAATCATTCCAAATGTGCACAGTAATTTCTAGAATTTTATTAAAATACTTTGCTGCTGTTGGATCATTTCACACAACAGAAAGTCATTACCCTGAATTAGACCACTGCACTCAGCTACAATCTGGGGAAAAGCTGATTTGTAAAGTAATACTCTGAAGTAACAACATTTTCCGAGTTTGAACACTTTTCAAATATTAGAAATACCTTCAAAATTCTGAAAGGCAAGAGGAAGGATAAGTGCTAAACCTTCATTCTCTCCGACATGCTCCTTGACAGTCTCATCTTGTTCAACATGGAGCATTTGTGCTTAGGAACATTATGAATTGTCACCCTCATCTATTGGCAACACTTTTCCACAGAAGAAGAACAACCTGCTCAGGAGACAGAGGAGCCATCTATCTGTTACAAGCACTTTGCACATCTCCCATTCTGACAGCTGCAGTGGGCAGCAGCTCTTCTTACCACAATCCAGGTCCAGAATTACTTACTGTGTTTCTCAGGCTGGCTGAAGACAGGAACTAGACACTTTGAGTATACTACAAGCCTGAATATTGACTCTTACAATGCAGTCCTTCAATTAGCAGGCATCACTGCTCAAGGGGAGCTAACTGTTGGCTCTGTATTATTCTTTTCACAACAGAGTAATTCATTCTGCAACTTATAAATTACATTTCTCCTCACAGTCTACACTAGATATTGCACACTGCCTGCATTACAGAAACCAGTGACTTTTTTTTCTGAAGATCTTACTAGAAACAGCTCTAGAGATAACATTGCCATTCGAGATCAATTACTCCTGCCTCCTGTTAGTGTCCAGGCTACAGTCACTTATTGATTACCTTTTAAGCACGATTTTGATTTTATTATGTCTATGTAGGATTAAATACATATTTAAAACACTAAGTTAACGAAAAATAATTATTAACATCAGTATATACAGTTGCAATGCTACAAACACAACTTTGAAAGGCAAAACAGAATAAGGTTTCTTGTCTTCTTAGCCTGACAAAGTGTTGATATTGGGAAGATTCTTATGGTGACATTTTCCTCTTTAAGGCAGGACTAAAAGTTTGCAACATTTAAATCCCTGACTTAATGCAGCAGGAAGGAGATAAATCTCTTTTTAATAAGCTGAGGGGTTTATAAACTTACTTGCAATTAGCATAAATGAAAGCTACTATCAGACTGTGTAATTATTGCCCAGCAATGCAGTACCCAAGCCCTAAAAATGACAGCTCCACAAGTGCACCCATTCTCTGCCCTGCTAAGTGAGGGATTTAAAGCAGGTAAGAGCAGTGCAGAGTGCCTGCCTGCAGTGGTGTCACAACAAGCCACCTGCTTTCAGAAATATCCCTGTGACATCTGGGATACCCAAATGCCAACACATTTTTAATAAGTAAATAAAAACATAAAGCTCAAGCATCACAGTTACTCGCAGTGATGTCTTTAATATATTGACAAGCTCACCTCTGAGTCACCACTTCAAGCACAGCCCAGGAGGGAAATGACTGAGAGGACTTCCACAGCTGCATGGGGAACTACACACAACAAGCTGGGGAGAAAGGGCAGCGTTCAGGGACAGACAACTGAGCTACAGAAATCGTTTTTGTAACTGGCACCTCCTGCAAGGAAGAGAAGGACTGAGCAGGAAATGAAAAATGAACTACTGTCCTTTTCCAGGGCTCCCTGCTCTGCTCTGCCAGACTGGCCATGTAGGACTGACAGCCCCAGTCTGCAGAGAGCTAAGGCATGTGGTACCATTTTTCTTCAAATAGGAAAATACTAAATTTATTCTCATTTATGCTTTTGAATCTTCCCACAGCTCTCAGAGAAAGGTCAAGGGCATGCAGATAAGGTATTTTCAGCTATACAGAAGAAATGTATTAAAAAACTAAATGCAGCCCCAAGTCAGATTTGAATAGTTCTTTATTTACCAATTTTGAAAACACTGTATGCCTTTCTCCCCAAATATTAACACAGCTAGAGTTAAAACATTTACTTTCTACCCAACTCAAAAAGAGCTGTCTAGGTCTTTTGAAAATGTGCAAAAATTAAAAAAAAAACCACCCAAACACATCACCAAACCCTGTGTTCAACAATTCTCACAGCAATTTATAGACAAGATTTATACACTAACACACCACATTTCTTTGCAAGTCTTCTTTAATTTTCTGTTGCAAAGGTGGGATGTTTGGCAAGGGGAAGAGACATCTCACACATCAGCAGCCTTGGGGAATGTTTGCTTAGAAACACACACAGTTTGACCTCTCAGAGGATCAAATCAGTTTACTTCATCAGTTCATGAGTGTTATCAACCACTGCAAGTTTTGTGTCTCTATTTCACTGTTTAGGAGACTAAAATTAAGTAATAGATTACAAGAGAAAGAACTGACACCATTTCTCAGTCTATATGGGTTGATTTTAAAGCTGTAATTTTCATGACTTTTTTTTATGAGAACACTATAGGCAGTTCTTACCCATGCAATCCTTTAAAGAAATCTGACAAGCAAATTCATCAATTTCTAATAGAATTTCAAATACAGCCGACACCTCGCTGTCTTCAATCATGTCTTGTTTCATAACTGTGTATGTGGAGAAAAGACATGTCTGTCTGGGGCCTAATGGATAACATGATGTACATTCCCGTGGCAATAGAAAATGAACAACAATAAAAATTATAATTTACTTTGCTGTCAGGTACTGATCCTGTAGGTGTGAAGGAAAGCAAGTAAAGCTGCAGGGACTGAGTTTTGATCTGGTATTGTATTTAAATATTCTGTAGTTGAGATTTAATTGTACCTAATCTGCTCAATAAAATCATCTTTACTGTTATTAATATCCCAGACTTGTGTTATTATATAATCCTAACCTATTTTTTAATACAGAAATTTTAATCTGCTGCTTAAATATTCATTAATGCAAAGCCACTGCTGTGGAGAATACATTCCACTCTATTCACAAGAGGCAAGAATTCTTTGGAACTCCTACCAAATGCTAGTGTTGTCTTACTTAACTTTGTTTATGGCCTTATGACAACAAACATCAGCAAAACTTAATCATTAATCCTAAAAATATTCCATCTGGAAAAGAAGATGACTCTACAAAGTGCAGTGTCATTTGTAAACACAATGTGGTATCATCCAAATAGTCAAATGCAATACATGTGTTCATATAGAACAGCTTTTGGACAGCTCCTTTCTTTCCTGTTTCATTTCTAAATCTGAATAAATAATCTGCATGCCAACAAACCTAAACAATGAGTTATTTCCCATTCAGAGAATCCTGAGATGCTCAATTATCTCACACAACTGCCAGCCATCAACTGTTCTTAATTGCCTGTATGTTTCAAGACCACTGCGTGTTTATTTATATCACTTGCATGACACACTAGATGTTTTATGAGACCAGAATGAGGTATGTCACAGTCTAATGCTTAGGGATATGACAGGAGCTGTACTTACTTTTTTTAATCATAATTTTTCAAGGAAATCTAAGTAAATTAAACATCAGTCTCTATCTTCTCTACACTTTGCAGCTCCCAGTGATTTCTTACTTGAACAAATCTGACAGAGGAATGAATATGAAGTTCCTACAAATTTTATGAAAAACCACAGTTTTATATCTGAGTAGACCTGACAAGGCACACGTGCCTCTGGCTCTGAGCCATTGAAGAGGGAGTGGGGACCCAGAGTCCTTCAGCTCGGGTGCAACACCCAGCCAGCAGCAGCACCTGCTGCCCTGCAGAGCACAGATGGGAGACAGAACTGAGGACCAGGGAAGGGACAGAGGAACATCCTTGTTTTGTGACAAGCATGTCACAAAAGGAATGGGAAAAAGTGCAGCCAGATTTCAGAGGAGCAGCGAAGTGGAAAGCAGAGCCACTCCATGCTGCAGTAACAGAGACAGAAACCCACACCAAATCCCCTCCAGCTGCAGGGGCTCCAGGGGAGCTGCACAAGGAGAGGCCAAAGTCGACAATCCAAGAAGGGAAGGCAGGACATGGAAAAGGTACATCCATGGCATTCCAAGGTACATTCCAAGGCAGGAATGAGCTGGGGTTCTCAGCTCAGGGGAGCAGCAGTGCTTAACATGAGCCTGACTGCCAGGCCTAAACCCAAAACACACCTGCAGTGGGATGGAGGCTGTGGGACTGGGGAGCAGGAAGAATCCTTGTGCTGTCTCCAGTGGAGGAGGAACAAGGAAACAGCCACTTCTGGCTTTGCTGAACTGAGCTTTAGTACTGAATTTAGGGTGCAGAATTTAAAAGGAAGAGCACGGAAGTTTTTAATGCTTCTGAACCTCATCAGGTGCATGACAAAATGCTAATGGGAAGATGCATTTTATGGACATCAGAAAGTGATAAAATCATATAACCACTGAATGCAGAAATTCATCTTTATTTATGGGTTTCTACTCAAATTGTTTGATACCTTCAAGTCTCTTTACAACCCATCATTTCTGCAAATTTCTATGCAGCAAGAGCTATCTCTATGCCATTACACTTTGTGTCGTGCCTCTCTTATGTTAAGTTTCAAGCTGAGTGCAGATTGTACAGGACAATAGCCTGACACTTGGAAAAATTGTCAAAGCATCATAGCAACTAAAGAACTGTTCCAAAAATAACTTAATTGTGGTAATGCTGTAACTATACTGACAGCATTATTGCTGCATTACTTTCATCCACGGAAAATGCAAGAATATAAAAATACTACCAAAAAATAACATAAATTATAGAATTACATTTCATGAACAAAACCAATCACATTTCTAAAGATCAAAGCTGTAAACACATTCCTTTCCAAGGTTAAAACAATATAATGTGCATCTTAAAATAAGAAATGTTAGATCTTTATCATAAATAAGTATCTGCCTTGCAATCCAGAAGTCATTATTTCATCACACACATTTTATTCTTACAAGCATTTTACTCTTAGCATTTTTAACATACTGTCAACTCCTGACAGAAAGCACTGGCTTCTCCAAGACTGTCAAAGATATCCCTGAGAGTCCAATACAAATAGGGTTATTAAAAAAAAAAGTTTAAAAATATCGTCAAATGTAAAGAGCCAGTGTGTAGAACACCTGCCATAAACTGCACCTTGCTGTGCCATCAAGAGACAGAAAGCTGCAGGATGCTGTTCTTTTGGTTTCACTAGGGAAAACTGCTTCCACACAAGGCATTTTGGAAGCCCTGCAAGGAAGGCTGCCATAGAAATCTGCCTGCTCAATGCAGTCCTCGCTTTATCACTGAACCAGTGACAACAGTGTGGTCACCACATGAACCAAGCAGCTTCTGCTCACTCTCACCATGTCCCACCTCCAGCTGCTCCATCAGCAGGCTCAGTGGGTCCCACCACTCACCCCTGAGACACAGCAGTCTGCAGACACCAGACAGAACAGGGCAGCCAGCCAGCTCTGTGTGTCTGAGGTGCCCAGCAGCCCACGCCTGCTCCTGCTCACTGCACTCCTGGAGTGGTGCTGCCTCTCTCAACAGATAACCTGATTCTGCTTCCCTCCTCAGTTGCCTGATCTCGTAATCCCACCAACACCACTGGCAGTTCCTCTGTCCTTTGCTCCTCTTTCAGAGAAACTCAGGTGCCACTAAAGTGAACCATAAAGCTGTCCTGTAATGGGAGGCAAGAATACACAGTTTGCTGCCCAAAAATGTATACACGTATGTGGCAGCAGCTCTCTGGCCACAGAGAGCAGGCACAGACTTTCCCAGGGGAAGGCTGTGAGAAGATCAGAGGAAAGAATGAGAAACAACTCTTATCTCCACTTGCTGCACCGGTTGTTGTGCACGTGTGGAATGTGTCATGGACATTTGTTTACCAAAGGGTGATTTCTTAATTGAACACTGGATGGTGTTTGGATGAATTGACCAATTAGGTCAAAGCTGTATCAGATGGGCTGTAAAGGGTTACTGAGTTTCTTAATAAGTATAATATGATATAGTATAGGATGAGAGAATAAAGCAATTAATCAGCCTTCTGCAATCATGGAGTCAATACTAATTATCACCCAGCTGGGGGCCTGCAGCGACATACATACATGTGCATTTAACATCTGACCCACCACACCATAATTGAGGCTTTCCTGCAAAGACACAGGTTAAGGGATGGCAGTTCCATTCTCCAAGGATGTTACTCTAGAAAAGATGTGGTTCCCTGCATACATTATATTCCATATTAAGGGAGGTACTTTATTACCAAATGGCCATGCTTGTGCAACCTGCTATATCCCAACACTTCCCTTTGAGGCCTCAGGAAAATACTGCCCAACACTGAGTTTCCTTCAAGACTTCTAAGTATTCTCTCTTACTACTCTTGGCATTAAAGGAGAGGCTGAATATTCATATATAAATGCTTTGTGTTCAGTCAGGTACTTCCTCCTTCCACAGAATGGATTTCATCTTGTGTCCCATGTTGAAACAGGACAGACAAAGCCTGTCTAGACTAACAGGACAAGCAGAAACAATACCCTTCCTCAAAGCTGTGCATTTTGAATACTTGCGAAACAAAGACCTTATCTTCTGTTTTACAGCTCTTCAAAGAAATTAGCAAAAAGGTTCCAATAATCTTAACAAGGAAAGCAACATGGACTAAACAGAGTATTTACATATTCCTATTTTCAAGGCCTGATGAAGGTAAAGAGTGTAGGCGCTGCCTTTTTAGGCCAGTCAATCAGTTACTTCAGCAAGGTACTTAATTCCCCTCTCATAATCAGATCTAGCTTCAAGAAATGCAGAAAACGGGATATTCAAAGAGCTCCTACAAGCCAACAGTCACCAAAGTGATTTTCTTTTGTGTGAAGTCCAATCTGATTATAAAAATGCAGAAGTGGAAATCAGGAACTGGTATCTATGCACCCTCGATAACTTGTTATCTGCCTGGAACCCAGCCTAGTTGCCTCTGCAAAGAAAATCTGCACTCAGAAATGTCAAAGAACGCAAGCATTGTACATGCTTAGATTTATTTTTGTCAAACTATTTTTATTTTGTTAAATGCAGCTGAAATAGGTGCCTCGTCTGTCTGTTTGTCTTGTAACAGGACACAAATTCTCACTGGGGCAAAACAGACTTAGACTGGATTTCTGTAAAACCAGTATTAAATATTAGTTCAAGGGCTATTATTTTAACATATTATCTCATAAAGAAAAACACAGTTGTGTGCGTGACAATCTAATTTAGACTAAATATAAGAAGTTTTTACTTTTCTGTTATCAAAGGGCTCGACCTCACATCAGAAAACCAGAACTAAGCCAGAAAAAATACAACGGGAAACAGAACACATCATAATGAAATAATATTTTGATATGTTATGCCTTCTTCAGTGGGAACAGAATCAGATTGCAAGATTCCTATTAGCCTAATAAGATCTGGTTTATTGTTTGTGAACTTGGGTGCATGCACAAGGTAACTAACATGAGGTACCTCAACTTTTTAACTAAGCAGCAATGATATAGGGGGTAAGAGCTAATAAAAGCATTGCAGAGCATCAACAGAAATCAACATTTTTCATATTTTTTTAATTAAAAGTATTTTAAAACTGCCTTTGTAGAAAAGTGGCATCTCATATAATCTTACAGAAGTTTCATAAAAAAACATAGTGTTAAATTAGAAAAATATGTGGCATTTGAAATACATGCAGACTTAGGAACAGAAAGAGGATTAAAGGCCTCAGGCAACAGGAATTGGAGATGTCATACAGTATTAATTCATGGGAGAAGCCACTAATTCACATGGCACAAACCCCAAAAGGAAAAAGCAGTGCATCTCTTGGCCAGGACAGAGATTCTAACTTATCTCTTTGATAAACAATCTAAAAAAGGCCATATATGGATTCTACAAATGAAAACTCATTTATCAGGTAGGAAAAAAAGAAGTAAATAATAATTAAAGTGTCAGGGACTTGTTACCCAGAACACAGCTCTTACATCAGGTCAAGAATTACAAAAATGAATAGGGAAACCCTCTATTCTTGAATAAAAGAATTTTGGGAGTAATGAAAGTTTTTGGGGATATTAATTCACTGTGACACAGCTTGTTCTAATTCAACAGAATAGCAGGAGGAGAAGGTACAGGAGAAGCACAAAGACAAGGAAGCTCTGTTTCTCTGCATTGTGGGAATTCAGATTGGAAAACCCCAACCTTCCTCCCCCACCTTTGCTGATGGCAACTCTTCCAAGGAAACACCAGCAGTTCATTGTCAGTGATGTCTCTACCCCATCCTTGAGAAGAAAAATATAATGGGGAAGGGGCAAATAGGTGCCATCAATACTCAGAGCAGGTTTTATGCTGGGGAGAGGGAATTATTCCCTCATAAAAGTCTGTCCTATCCTCAAGAAGATATTTTGCACACTGGATTAATTCTTTCCCCACAATCAACTTAGCGATTTGTGAATAAACTATACAAAATGCCTAAAAGACTTTGAAAAACTCAAAGGAAGTTAGGCAAACTATTGATCAACCGATTCTCCTTCTGAGCAAGGGAGAGATCCTAGAGGGAGACCCAGGGCCATCCTCATGCATCCCACAGAAAGAGTGTAACTAACAGCCACCAGCACACACACATTCACTCCTGAGATTCCAGCACTGCTGGCTTTTTACTCTCAACTTTTCACACACAATAAAAAGCCACCTTACTGACCATAGCTCTTTCTGTTTGCACTTACAGATTATTCAGTGGGCAAATCAAACCTGGTTAATTCAGGTGCTGAGTTCTAATGTGGAATGATACACTCCAGCAAGAAGCCCGATATGCTGTGTTGTCTACTGAGTTCTTGGCTTTAATTTACAAGTTTACTATAATAAATATAAAACACACCCTTTTCTAAATAGAAGCTTCCATATACCTTCTACAACAAAAGATTCCCAGAGATTTTAGATCAGGCAGCCTCTCATGAGAACAGAAGAACCAGAACAGTCCCTTTGACACAAAATCAGGTGATCCATTTTCTTTCTCTGATATGCTAATGATGCAAAATGAACTTTGCAAAAACAGTTTACTACACTAAGAATAATGGCAAAAGAATTAATTTCTACTAGTCCTGTGCTTTAGCAACTAGAAACAAGGCCTAACTAGCAGCATGTAACCAACCAGTTCTTCCCAGATTAACAGCAAACACTGTGTTTGAACAGCTAGGCAACTTAGAAGTGAATCCATGGGAAGAGAGGATTTTGTCACCTTAAATGCATTGATCTAAATAGCCAACTCTTTTTAACACTGAGTATTCATTTTACACCACTTCACAGACATGGCTTGAGGCATTTCATTCATATGGAGTGGCTCTCCCTTTTCTGTTGAGATGAATGAGACATTTCAGAAACATTACTTTGTTAAATATTTCTACAGGTATGTGCAGCTACATTTTTTATGCAAGATATTTTCTTACAAGGTGCCCAAGATGACCACTATACTGTATCAGCTAATACCAAAATAATAACATATCTTACAGTTGCAGAGCTCAATGTCAACTACAATGCAAATTTAAGAGGCAAACTGTTCTCCAGGTAGTAAAAAGCCACAGACAGCTTTAAGAAGTTACTAATTCAAGCATTTCTCCTTTATGTAGTGTGAAACTCAATTCTGAAATCCAATCAACAGATTTTGAATTTACTGTAGTTGTGACAGAAGTCAATGGCCTTAAAATGTTTTCACCTCTCAAAAGTTGTAAAGGTTCAAGCAAAAATGTCTGTTTAAGCAAAATCTTTACATCGTAATAACTAACCCAAATCTGTTACCCTCCAAAACTAACACGCAAGTCTTCAGCAATTTGAAGAGCTGCTTAACAGGAAGAAATTCACACCCTTGAGGCATAAGCACCACATCTGAGATAGCAGTTATAAAAAAATTTCAAACCTAGATATGCCCAAAACCGAAAACAAGACAGCCCAGTCTTTCAACTGCAAAGACTCAAACTTAGGAACAGGTTTAGCCATACACTCCTGGTTTTTCTTCTAAATCCACATATTGATGCTTGAATTAAAGAGAATGTGGCATCCTCTCTCCATAGGGGAAGCAATTTTGAACATCTATCAGCATAGAATAACATCGACCTTAACCGGTTTTAAAAACTGTCCTTCATTTGGTCAGGCTTATGTTTACTACAGAAGATTTATCTGACACAAAACAGTCATCTCAGCCAATGATGAGCCAGTGATTTACATACCACAAAAGAGAACTATTGTGATTTTCTACACTACCACACAAATAAATACAAAAGGTGGCAAAGACATTACACTTGATGCAAGTCCAAGTAATATAGGACCACAGAATGGGCTTTGTGATATGAAAGGGTTAATTGCTAATTTTAATTTCACATAACTAACTTTAATGGGAGTGAACACTGCAGCAACATCTATAAACACAATGTCCACATTAGCAGAACACCAGTTATGAAACCCCTGCCAACACTACTTGTACAGGGATTGTGTTTTGTTTGTTTTAATCAAATTTTACCAAGTCCTGCTATATTTGCAGAGCTCTGCAAAAAAACCGTTAAGGCTGAGGAGCTTTAAAGAATATAACATGCAATAGTAACCATGACAATAAGAAAAATGCTTTTGCTAATCTTTTTCTTGCAGCTGACAATACTTTCAAATACTGATGTTTTTCCTCTAGATGACAACTTTTGTTTGTTGTTCACTACGAATTCTAGGCCTCCCACCCTTGTAAACTTGAAATTTCTGACCAAGGGAGCAGCAATCTGGGGGGCACTGAAAACATGGGATGAGTCCTAACCATGGTAGAATGGACATCATCTGTTGGCAACTTGATTTTACTTCACTGCTGCTCTGAATAGGTGCATGAAAATCACATTTTTAAGGTAATTATTCTGCAAGTAATTGGGGAACCTAAAAAAAACAACAGAAAGGCAGAATGCAGATAGGGTATTCCTCTGGACATCAAAAAACTGCTGAGGTATGTTAGAATTTGGCCCCAGGCTGGCTGATCATAAACTTTAAGCAAACAGCCTGGAACTCCTCTGCACTGATTTTGCCTTGGTTTTCTATTAAGTTGGAGTTTTGAGCAATAAAAAATAAAAGAAATAAAGATTATTCGGAGATTTATCTTTGCTGATTTATCAATGCTTTCAAAAGATGTATGGGATAAGGATCTGAAGTCACATATTGAAAAGTGACTAAAGGGACGATTTTCAAAGGCATTAATATATCTAAAGATGCATTAAGCACTTAAAATTTTCAAAACTGCCTGGGCATCTAACGCCTATTTAAATCACTTAGTCCTTTTTGAAAATCCCAATGGGCAGTTATCTACATTTTATGTGTCTATATGCCTTTGAAAATCTGTACCATTAAATACTTAACAACCTAAGTACCCCTGGCTTTTAAAGGGACTTTGAGTCCTAAGAAGTGTAAGTACATCTGAAAATTGGTCAAGCCAATTTGTCTGGTCTTTTTTTCCCCCCTTTCTTTTAAAGAAGCATCTCCTAATGCTTATCCATAGCATGTCAGTTAAGTAGAGCTTCAGCACTGTCCAACTTACACACTGAGCTGTGCACATTTGATTTGTTTTATGGAGCTAAAGAAATAAAAATCCAGAGTACAGACTGCATCCTCAAAAAAGACCTTCTGAAGCTCCTAAAAAGAAATGAAATTCCATTCTGTAATCCCAGTGAATGCCCCCAAAAAAACACATTTTCAATAAACGTCACCCACATGAGTACAACTTAGGCTGATAAAGAACCAACATCATTGTTTAATAGCCATGCAACATATTCAAAATACCACAAAAAAGTTCTGAAAGGCAGCCACACAGCAACAAGAAAAAATAGAAAAAGGAGGAACTTGTGAATAAGCTCTTTAAAAAGGCAGCAGTTCCAGAAAAGAGGACAAGCTTTAATTCTGAATTTTCTGTTTTTACAAAACTGTAGGAAACTATAAAGCATTTTCTTATGCAAACATTTGAAAGATGTATCTTCTGATCTTCTGTAATGTCAATATGAGGTAACTTGCACTGACCAAATTTCCAAAAAGGAACTGATTTGTAAATTGGGAACGCAGGGAATCAGATTGCCACCTACAGGAAAATTTAGCATTTATTGTCAAGAATGACTCAAAAATAATACAAATTGCCATCCTGCCAAGCATTCTTTCACTTCAAAAGCAATTAGCCTTTTCTTTTGTGCAACTATATCATGAGCTTCCTAAATCCAGGAAGCCATTATCATTTCTTTTTATTTATGAGTACTGCTTGAAAGTTCCATAACTCAATTACAAAATCATGTGTCAGTTAAAGAATTTTAAGTCTGCTTACCTGAAACCATTGGTGCTAGCCTGAATATGTCTGATAGTCTGCTGTTGACTGGCTCATAAGGGGAATCTTCAAGCAAGTCATTTCCTAAGGACAAAAAATATTTGGATTTTTTCTTACACACAAAATCAGGGTAACATCTTTTGTTTACTTTTACTCCATAACAGTGAAATGCACTCCCCTTTAATCCCTTTAAAAAGTTTATATGGCTACTCCTTCTCAAAGAATTACCTATAAAAACACCTGAAGGAAGCTAATTGTTTATCCCTGTCACTAGATGTCCTCTCTCACTCCTCCTTGGGTAAGGTCGTAACTTGCAGAGACAGCCTGTGACATCACAGGGACTGTCCCATGTCATGCCAGCAGGAGAGAAGCTGTAGCAAGGATGCTCCTCTTTATTCACCGTAGCAGAGCTCTTTTTTTAGAGAAGCTCAGCTAACAGCCAAAAACTAGCATCTTTGGTATGAAACATTCCTAACAAGATGCTGCTAGAAGAGAAACTTTTTATGATGTAGAAAACGTCTGTTATTACCTTTAGAAAAAAAATACATACGAACTCATTAAAACATATGGATAAACGAACAGAAAGGGATTGTTTCCCTTTTTGCACAAGCAACTTAAAAAAAAAAAAAAGTTAAATGGGGAGCACACTGGAGAGACTGCACCTTCAACTCCAGGGCCACAGCAAAACAGGACTAAAAATGATGTCTCTCATATAACGACCTGACTGTTCTCAGTAGACTAAGAGAAATTTGCCATATGAATAACAGAGCAGTCCTGAGTCAATCACTGTCATATCTCTTCTTCTAACTGGCACATCTACATGCTGTGTGAACCATAAACTTTGGGGTTTTTTCTGCTCAGCCTGCCCAGGGAATACTCCTGGTAAATACAGGAAAGGAAAAAACAAACTTTTACTTAAAACAATCTTCTCTTCATATTATATTTAACTTTCAGCAAAAAGGCTAAGAAACTAGTTCCAAGGTTCTGTTAGGTGAGTCCTAATTAAGGAGTTTTAATATTATTAGGAAAACGTCTCCAAATGACTGTTTTTGTGGCTCTTGGACATGCTCGTGCCCCTATCTTTTGACTGTGGTTTAGAAAGGTCAGCTGGGTCCCCTGGAGGAAACTCTGGCTGTCGATTTCGCAGCCCAGGAGCGGAGCCGCAGCTGTGCTGGGGCGGACGGGGCTCCTCGGGCGGCAGCTGCGGGCACAGCCAGAGCCGCGGGCTCAGAGCCCGGCTGAGGCTCGGGGGCAGCCGCAAACCCGCACCCTGCGCCGGGGGTTCTGCGCTTCGCCACGTACCCTGCAAGCTCTGGTACATGCTCCAGTAAATGCGCAGGCAGTTCTTCTCCTTCTTCATGCCCCTCTTGCAGCGGCAGTTGTACAGGGATTTCTGCTTGAGAGCTTCCATGGCGCTTCTGCATTCGTCCTTCGCCTCCAGGCCCGTGGCCCGGCTGAAGTTGCTCTCTTTGCCGGCTACACACTGCCTCAGTGTCCTGAATTTAGTACTACAGCTCTGCTCCTTCAGACACTGATCGCTGGCTTTCACGCAGTCCAGGCGGTCCCCTCCAGGCAGCCCGCTCACTTCTGCAGACAAAAGTACATCTATGGAGAGGAATCACAAACCAACACGCGCTCTTCGAGGGAGCAGGGTGCGTCCGACCCGAGCTCCAGAGCAGCATCTGGGAGGCACGGGGCACCTCCTCACGCTGCACATGCAACCAACCCCAGGGGCAGCACCTTGCAAACCTCCTGGCTTCATGCTACGCCTTAGAAAAAGGACACAGGGTTTCCACGGGCTTAGATCGACTTTCGGGGGAGTCCAAGGAAACAGTATTTTTTAACCCTAATGGCTGATTTATGAGGAAACATAAAGGAAAGAAAACCCGGAGGGATTAATGTGGCTGATAAAACAAGTATTTGTTACTCCATCATCCACTTTGGTGAAACAAATCAGCTTTCCATTCCAGGATTTAACTAAGGGGTTAAATATTCAGCCTCACTTTCCACAAGAGCTTTGCTGTAATTTCACTTACATCCAGGAACAACCCGCTCAGAGAGATAAGTGTCCTCACAGATCGATATTAGCCTGCCTTTGCGTCAGTCACTTTTTAAAGGCTGTACACATTTTTGCTTATTCTATATGCATAAAGGTAGAATTTGTTACTTCCCCCCTCCTCCCCACTTCTATCCACGTATGATGCTTTTGCAGGAGAACAAAGCAAATTGCATTAACTCCCTCCTCTCCATCGTGCCCCCGTCATGCTCCCTCAGACACATGCGGATGGTAACGCAAAGGAAAGGAAACCAGTTTGGGCTGCAAACCACTACCAGTCGGGCATGCTGCCAGGTTCAGGTGAAGATGTAATCCTTCAACTGGTCTTGTCATCCCCCACCCTTCACAGGCAGCCTTATTTTATTTAAATAAAAAGTTTCCCTGTAACTTGCGAGAACCCAATTTAACAAGAGGCTAGACAGGCAAGTAGCGAAGTCTGTAACCTACAGAGCTTTAAACGTAGACCGAGCTAACTGATGTGAGGCAGAGCCATAAAAACTACTGGAAACTTCACTGTTCTGCCTAAACAATAGACTGACAAGCATCAGGCTCCAGGTCCCATAAACCCTATGCTTTGCTTTATGAAGCGATGTGCAGACCAAAATCAGGCATCAGCAACTTACCCACTAAGGGCAAAGCGAAGTACAAGAGAACGAGAAACATCTTGCTGTCTTCGGATGGTTTCCCCAAACGACCTGATGTGTCACAACAAAGATGATCAGCATGTAGATATTCCAATACCGCCGAGGTCTAAAGGCTCCAAGTTCAGATCCATTGAATTCAAGGGGAAAAAAAAAAAAAAGCCACCAAGCAAAAAAACCCCACAACCCCCTCTCCTCTTCACCGCTACCACCACAGGCGGCAGGAGCAGCGACGCAAACGCTGAGCTTTTCCCTTAGATTTCAGGTCTGAGCAACCTGCAGGCACAAGCACTGACTCCAGTGCGGGAGCGAGAGGCGCACGCACGGGTGTATGTGTGTGTGTCTGTGTGATGTGTGTGAGTGAGCGAGCGAGCGGCAGCGGGGCAGGAGCGCCGGTCGCCTCCCTGGGTGGGCAGCGCCTGTTCCCAGGGAGGGACCGAGAGCGCACGGGGGGCGGGAGGGGGGCGCACACACGAGACCCGCAGCGCCCGCCCGCCCCCGGCCCCGCAGCCGGGGCCAGCCGCTGGCAGCCCCACTGGCAGCCCCGTGACAGCCCCGAGCTGCGGCTTCCCGAGCCCACCCCGGGGTAATTCGCCTCTTCCACCCCTCCGACCGCAACTTTATTGACGCGCCGGGGCCGGGGCCGGGGCGGTGCGCGGGGCCGCGCAGCCTGCGCGGAGCGCTCGCCGCCGGGGCGGAGCGGGGGTGGCCGCGCTGCCGGCAGCCAAAGTTTGCCAGGGAAAACTGGGACGGGCGGGAGGCGCGGCCGCTCCTGTTCCGCCGAGCAGAGCGGGGCCCCCTCGGCCCCGAGAGCGGATCCTGGCGGGCGCCGCCGGCACCGGGCGAGCCGGGGAGAGGCGGCGGCCCCCCGGGATGCCCCGCTCCCCGCCCGCCCTCCGCGGGGCTCGGCGGTCGCGGCCTCCCCCTGCCGGCCCCGCCGCCCGCGGGGGAAGTCCGGGGCGTCCCGCAGCGGCCCCGGGGCGGCAGGAGCACCGCCCGTCCTTCCCCGCAGCCTCCGCGGGGCGGGCGGGCCCCGCATCCCTGCAGTGCGCGGTGCGGTCCGGCCCTCGGCCGGGGCCGAGCGCTGTGTATCGGCTTCCACTTGGCTCCTGAATAAACAAAGCGAACATATGTCCCATATTCGTGACAGATGGTTCAAACAGAGAACTATTTAGTGGTTTTCCCACAGTTGCTACTATGTACCACTCCCCCGAAACCCAACAAAATGCAATTAGCCTAAAATAGCTTCAGATTCCAGATTTCCTTATTTTCATATGTGGAAAATTTGATTCAGGTGTTTTTATGTTCTGGCTGCACCAAATGTGTTAAGTTGTTTTGGGTTTATTTTTTTCTATTTTTAAAAGAAGTCAGCATATATGTTCCTTGGCAGTTTTGTCAACAAGCTATTTGGCCCATTCGGCTCAAGGAATTTGCTTCTCCTTGCAATAAATTTTGCCTAAAGGAGTTTGAGTTGCCTCATGAGATGGGAGATGATCAGGCTGGCCACTTTTATAGCAAAAACTGGATGGCAGATGGAGCTAAACTGTTGAAAGGTACTTCAAAACACTTACTTAAAAGCCTAGCATATGCCAGGATGTACAGAGAGTACAACATTCATAGAACCCAAATGCAAAGGGCTTATTTTTGTTTACTTTGCTGTTCGAGATTTTTTTCCACCTCTCTTGCCTCTTTTTCTTAACAGATGGATTTTCATTTCGACCAAAAATAGAACCCCAAACCCCATGGTCCGCAATAAAAATAATAAAAAAAAAATCCAACAGAATCCAAAAAAACCTGTGTAAAGTACTGATTCTCTCAGTGAAATTGTAATAGTCATATGAAGTTGCTACTGATTAAGTCACAAGTTTTGTCGTTGGGTTGTTTAATGTGAAGAGTCATACACTATTATATGGTCACGAAGTCTATTATCTGCTGCACATACAAGGATGTAATTGGAGGAACAAAGACAATGACCAGATTTCTGGAGTATTTCAGGGTAATTAGAAGGTGCTAAGTTGGTGATAGCATTGACTATTCGAGACAGCTTCAGCTTTTCAAATAGCTGGTATTTAATGAAACAAGCTGGTCTTCCAAACACTTCAATAGAAATTGAGCTGAGTGATACAGAGAGATGATTACTTCTTCACTGGTAATTTTGACATCATTACGGCACACGAGGAGCTCTGTATAGAAGTTATCTGTGTATCTAACACAAAGGTAGCATAATTCTCCTGTCATTTAGAAGCCTAAGTCAAGAATAGCTACAACATTCACAGCAGAGGATAGCAACTGAAAATCAGACTGAAATCCAGGCCACTTTTTACAAAACCATTCATGCATTAATGTCTTGAAAACACACATACATACACACAAGTTATTTGGGATTTAAAGAAGTAACGCATTGTAAATCTCTGCATTAAAAACTACTTCTACTGTTATAAAACACAGCTTTTGTGGGGTGTTTCTTGTTACAGTAAAACTGAACTTGCATTTTAAGTGTTTAAAGTTGAATAAAATGTCACTAACAGTTCAGAAATAACAAAACAGCTGGAAAACATGCATCCCAAAATTCTGAATGCTGTCTAAACACTCCTCTTGCCAGCATTTTGACTCATCTCTGGAAAACTACCACCCAAAGTGAAAAAAGGTTAAAAGGTTTTAATAAAAAAAAAAAAAAAAAAAGTTTAAAATGCAACCGTGTTTGAAAGTCAAGGTCCAAGAAGAGAGTCCATGCTGCATACAGTTGCTCAGAATATCCAACTGCTACACACTCTTCATCAGGACAGTAGGTGGGAGACAGCTCCTTACAAACCACAAGGACATTTTTCCATAGCAGAAATTACCTTTTTTTTTTTTTTCCTTTTTCATATATGGAATTATTTATAAATTTCTGTTGCAGACAAAACCCCATAAGCCACTCTGTGGCTTGATTCATAATCCTTTGGGTCTTTGCACAGTGTTTTCCAACTGCCTTTTACTTGCCCTGGGGTAAAATTAAGTCATTGAATGTCTTGCTGTTGATTTCAGTCCGAGGTCTGCCTCACAATTTGTATCTGTCAATCACTGAATTCATGAGTCTCTTCAGATAAAAGAAAAATAAAAGAGTAAGCCACACAGAAGTACTTAATGCAAATATGTTAAAGATATTTAAGCTTTTTTAAATATTCTGCTGGTCAAGTTTTATAAAAAAGTTTCAGAACAATTAATATAACAGAACATACATAAGGTGCAGTTGATAAGGACAAACACTTCATTATAGGAAGGACGCCAACACAATCACCACTGGATTATTGTTTAAAGGCCATAACAGTATAGATAAAGTGGAAAGCAGAACCAAATACTCCAAGCTACTTGCTGCCAGCATGAACTGCCAGTACTTCGGTCTTTATGTAGTTGTAGTTACTGTTTTCTTTCTAGTTGGAAGCTGTTATGCTTCATTGGAAACTTTTCACAAAGAAAATGCAAAGTAATGTGGATAGTGGGGATATTTGGCACTAAAACTTCAGTAAAATTAGTGCTTCAAACTTTTTCTTTCCAAGTAGATTGAAGTAAGTGTAACCCCTAACACTGGGCAGTTTTAAGCTTCCTGTCACCTTGCAGCCTGGGCCCAAATGCTCTGAATGCAACCACAGCATCAAGCGAGAGGAGCCTGTATCCACCCAGGATACACCATCCACCTGCTCCTGGAGGCCAGGCATGCACAGCAAAATCAGAACTCTGCTGCATTCACTCCTGCCAATGTCCTTCTGCCTCCTCCCCTGCATGTAAACTAATGTCAGCAAACTCTGAAGAGGTGTCACATGCAGAGGTGCCTCCCTCAGAGGCAGTGGATGTGGTTTTGCAGCCAGTTCCACTTGCAAAGTGGAAGCACTTGCAAAGTGGAGCACTTGCAAAGTGGAGCACTGTGTTGGGTTGGTCCGGCTGGCATAACAATGCACCCCTGAGCAGACAAGGAGGCTGAATCAATCCATTGCCTGGCCCAGGGTTAGCCTGCAGATTCCCTTTGCCATCTCTGCCACAGACCTTCTTTTAAAGACTGAAACCTGCAAGAAAATATTGAAGTTGGAGCCACTGAGCCCAAGGAACATTACACAGTATTATCTGCAGTGCTGCTAGGTATGTGAAGAGAAAGTATACTGAGAATAAGAACAGTGCCATGAACTTTAAATACAATTCTTAGGGGAGTGAAGAGGTGAAGCAAAGCTAAAGTTGAACTAATGAATCAGATCTAGCAGGTGGGGGAGAGCAAGCTAGTGATGGGAAAAAGTCTGTGTGCCATGGGAGCACAAAAAGTAGTGTTTACACAGGAGGCTTTCTTCAATAATGAGAAAGGGAGAATAGAGAAGTTAGAGAATTACTAGGGACTGGGGGAACAGTTTGAACTGCATTTTTTGTCTTACATTTATCTGCTTACCATGAAGTCAAAGTGCCTTTTGGTGGGAATAAGGCAAGAAGGATTTGCTCAAGGCATTAAAGTTTTGTAAAGGGCAGATTAAATAACAGTGCTCCAAAAATCAATTTTGAGGGGCTTATGAAGCCTTGAATGGGCTTTTGCAGCACAAAAGCAAGATTGAGTTTTTACTGAACCTGTCATTTATTTGGGTTTAGAGCTTTCAGTAAGTATCAGGGAAAAAGCATAAAACAAAAGCAAAGTAAGCAATGAGCATTCACACAGCAATCAAATTAAAACACATGGAGGTGCAATCCAGATTACCAGGTGATTTAATTGATGCAAAAGTATAAGAAAAGAAAGTCACCGTTTCACATCTGCCATCCCCCACCCCCTCTCCCTGTGCTTTAATCAGACCTGGTAGTGAATTCCCACAGCTCTTCTTGGCCAGGAGGTTTTTCCTAAACTCTTGTGTCCCTGTTCTCACGAGAGGTAGTGCTGATATACTATCAAGCCACTTGGAAGGAGGAAAAAGAAAAAAAAAAGAAAAGAAAGGAAGAAAAATAAAGCTACAAAATTCAGTAGAATAGATACAGAAACACCAAAAGAGTACAATGCAAGTCAGAGTTTGTAGTTAAGAAACACAACATGCTGTTACCCCTAAAACCATGAAAATGCTGATGGAACTGCAGCTATTTGTGGAGGTATCTTAGAGAAATGATTCCGTTTAACTTTAAGTAGTTATCTAAAGGCATAGGCTCTGATATTTGCCCAAACTGGTAAAAAAAGTGTTGTTGGGAAAAGCCAATCCCTGGGTCCCTGAATTTAGGGCTTTTTGCTTTAAAAATGGGGTAACACCGCCCCCTAGCCGCTGGTAGGGACAGTGCAGGCTGACGTGGGCAGGGATTCCTGCCTCCGCACAAAACAAGGATCAGAATTCCGTGGCACAGGAGGATCCAGCTGCACAGAGACTCGGTGTAGTGCAGTTAAGTAAAAGTATAAAAGATGACCAAAAAATAAAATATCATCTGTTAAGCAGTAGTAATTCAGGTGCCCAGGGAATCTAGAGCAATACAGTTCAGATGCTACAACAGCATCATTTGGAACTTCAGCTTCCAGATCAGTTGGTCAGAGCACGGTGCTTGTAAGGCCAGGCTTGTGGGCTTGATCTCATATGGACCATTCATTTAACAGCTGACTCAGTGATCCTTCTCAGTCCCTTCCAACTCAGAATATTCTGTGTGTTTCTGTGAAAGCAGCATCAACCTTTAGCATCCCCTGGGCATTAACAACCAATGTGATTCAACCAAGGCCACAGTTTGGTTTGGTAATTTGGAGCCTACCTTTTGTCTTTAAAATTTCTGTGATTACCAGCATCTTGGGCTTGTGTAATCCATTTGATCCTGAACCACAGGACAGGAAACCCTACCTTGCACTACATTAAATATATTTACGTTAATGAACCTACCTCATGGTTTTTGCAGAAAAACTAGAGCTAGGAAATTACTTATTCTAATTGTCTATTGCTGTAAGAATATAGCATCCACACTGCTTTAAAAACATAACTGCATGAGCATTTCAGACCACTGAAATCAGATTCTTGATCTGAGAAAATCCATGTTAAAATGAGAATGTTGGTATCTTGTATTTGCATACTGCTTCACTTACATGTAGATTCATTTCCCTCACATTTTTAATTGAAAATTATGTAAATTCTGTGTATAGAATGATGTGTAAAGGTGGTGAGATTTTCTGTTCAAACATGCACAGCTCCAGTGATGGGTATTCAGCTTTCACTGTTCATGCCACACCAGATACACACACACTCACAGAGCAAAGCATGTTAAATCAGAGAGGAACATTTTGCTTTCACTTACTGTACATATCTTCTTCTAAACTGTGGGACGAAATCTGCCCTGACACCTGCCCTGTGTAGGGAAGTCAAAAAAAGATGTATGGAGGTTAAAGTCATTTTAGAATTTAGTGACCAAAGGCAAAATTATCATCTTGGATTGTCAAAGCTGTATTTTCTGTACATTTGCTAGAATAGCCCTGACGAGTGAAATAAATTTTTCTCCTGATGGTATCACCAAAATTGTAATTTTATTGGAAGTTTCTCTAAAGGTTAGTGACTCTGTCAGTGTTAATTTCTGTAATGTGTGTTTCATCAGTCTTCCTCTGAGGTAAGAAATTTTGGGGACAAAAAGTCACAAGATATTTATATTGGAGGTGAAAGGATATCAAGGAAAATTGGAAGTGGAAGAAAGTAGTGTTGTGAATGCTGTGAGAATTTTACTGGGAAACCAAAACTGACTATTCTCAGATACCTGTAATCAGCTGCACGTCACAGTATCCCTAGTAAAGGTGCAGCAATATTGGGAGGGTTATTGTTTGCTTTGTGGGGTTTTTTTTTGTGGGCAAGGTGGAAGTTTTGTGCCTTGTTGGGAACTAAGGAGGGGTTGTGTGTTTTTATAAGTTGTTTTTTTCTTTGTCTTGTGGTGGATTTGTTTTATTTCGGGTGGTTGGGAAGAAGTATTTGTTGGTTTGTTTGCACAATTTTAAGAATAGCTACAAAAACTTCAGAAAAAATGAAAAAAATAAGAATTTGAACTCAGAGGTTTAGTCATAAAAGGTATTCAATAAGTATGGCATGAAAAAGCAATATTTCTTGAATCAGCAACATCTCCTTAATTAACATGTGGGGTTTTTTTTTAATATAGTTTAGGAAGAACCTTATTATGAAATAATTCTCCTTCAATCCAATTGATTATCAGATGAAAACAGTGTTGAAAATCAAGACCTGTTTGTTCTACTAAAATACCCCATAATCCCATTACTTGGCTTCTCTGCTACTGCTGCAGAATTCTGAGGGAGCAGTGCACACAGCAAAGCAGCGAACATGACAGGCCGCTCTGAAAGCCAGAGTCCCAACTGATGATATTTGCAGTTTCTTCCCTTTTCTGTGAGCATTCATTGCATCAACTACAGCTCTGTCTGTTCAGGGGGTTTGCCTGGTTTAATCATGTGATGCACAGTTAAACCTACAGCACTTGTTTTAGATGGATGGAGTTTCCTGCTGCTAACAACACTAAAGGAAGCTTTCTTGCATGTCTGCATCTGTCCTGCAGTTTCAATGGCAGGCATAATTCATGTGAAAAACAACAATGCAGAGTTTGAAACTTGGTCCTGAAAGTCATTTACATGTAGCTGTATTCTGAATATCCCAGAATAAAGTGTATCCTAACTCAGCAGTAGAAGTAACCACATGTGAAGGACTCCACGCTCTGTCTGTCCCTCTGTGAGGGGTATGGATATGGAATTGCCATTTTCTCCACACCAAATCCATCCCTGAGAAACATTTTTAAAGGCCATGCTTGTGAATTCAGCAATGGCTGTAGACATGAGCAGTTGAGATGTATAACTTATTTTATAAATGGCAAAAAGACTAGGAATATTCAGCCCCTTGTAAGGAAAAGTAAGTTTCTGATGAACTCATTTTCATAAAAATTTCTGAGTTATTAATTTATGAAAGAAGAAAAAACTGTTTGCAGACAAAATGTTAAGATAAAATGTAAATACTTTATAGTAAATTTAAAGCTGTAACAAATTACCTATACACTCACAGTGTGACCCCTCCAAGTTTCTGACTTGTTTAATTATCCAGTAGAACACTATTTATAACAAAATAATGCAAACTTGTTTAAACATGTACAATGATGGCACCTTGCCAGTCTGAAATGTAAGCATGATGGTCACAGAATTGCAAAAATCCAAGCAATTGAGATTAATATCATGGTTTCTGAATTTGATTATATTATAATCTTTATGACTGGAGCTAGTCAGAGGGTTTTTTTGCTTTTTTTTTCTTAAATTCTTCTATTTCTTAAAATATTTTCAATATGGAAAAAAGGGTAATAGTTGTCACTATCTACAAGTTCCATGTCATCATCAAAGCAATGTTATTTCCTTTGATTTTTGAATTTGCCCTTTTTTTGCAGAGCTTCAATAAAGATCCAGCTAATATTTCAAATATCAAAATTATATTCTTTCTATAATTTAAAAGATTATTATTCAACACGTTTGTGTGCTTTTTGACACTTGTCCATACCCACTTTTAATCTACTGTAAACAGACTGAATTAAAGTGATATGCCAACCCTAAAGTACAAATAGCACAAATTTCAAAATTATTGATTTATGACAGTGCTTGCAGGCATTAAGCAATATTTTTTTCAGACATTTAAAATAGCTCACTTCAGCAAAGAGACACTGTATTGAAGAAAAGCTGAAAATGTACTGACTGGTCAGTCAATATTAATTTAAAATTGAGGTTTAGATCTTTGCTAAAAGTGAAAAAAAAAATTTAAAGCTCCTTTTATCCCGTGGGATATCCTCCTCCTCAACCCAAATCACCATATTCTTACCATATTTCAAGGTCTCAGTCCAACACTTTTGCAGAGGAACCCAGTATCTTGTAATTACAATGAGCAGTGAAATACTGTGCTGACTCCTTGCAGTTAGACATAGTAGAGTTTGTTTTCCATCTTGTGGGTGGACTTAGAAATTCAGCCCTACTCAAGTTTCCAGTGGACCTTGAAAGGGAGGTGACCAAACACTTTGCTGCTCCATCTGAGGTGATCTGGGACACTGGTACAGCGCACAAGTAGAATCACAGGAAGGTGAGGGACTTCCTGCCAGCAGAGGTTGGGGTCTGCTTAGCAGCAGGACTTTTTTGATAACAGGAAACTAAGGCTTAAAAGCACTGATGTTTGTATCACAGTTTTCCTGAGGAATAAAAGGAGAATAAATGTTTGATGACAATAACTTAGACAACAACAATAAAGAGGCTAGGGCACATAGGAGGAGGAGTATTATGGTATCTAAAATGCTTAAAATGAAATTGCCTTCAAAAATGTGTTTCTGACCAAAACTTAAAACAAGCCAACTTAAAATAACCATCCTGCTTTTGGCCATGTAGAGTTAGTAGCTGTTACAGTGCTGAGTTTGGATTTAGGATGAGAATAACATTTATAACACACTGATGTTTAGTTGTTGCTGAGCAGTGCCTACACCATACAAGGCCTTTTTTTCTCTACACCATCAGCGAGGAGTCTGGGGGTGCACAGGAAGCTGGGAGGGGTCAGAGCCAGGACAGCTGACCCCAAGTGACCACAGGGATATTCTATACCATGGCTCATCATATAAATTTGGGGCATAGTTGGTTGGGGACTGCTGCTCAGGAACAGGCTGGGCAGAATTCTGTCTGTGGCAACCAATTGTTTTTCATTTGCATCACTTGTTTTTTTGAGGGGGTTATTTATCTATTTTGTTATTTTACTTTTCATTCCAATTTATTATTCTGATTTTAGTTTTTATACTGTTCTTTTCTCAACCCACACTTTTCTGACCTTTGCCTTTCCAATTCTCTCATCCCACTGGGGCAGGAGGACTGAGGAAGCAGCTGTGTGGTGCTTAGTTGCTGTCCGGGGTTAAACCACAAAAATGACTCAACAAAAGTTTTCAGCTTAAATTTAATCACACAATTTAATGGGGGTGGGGGGGGGAAGCTAATTTCAACTGGATTTATGTATCAAAGATGATAATGAAAGGAGTTTAGTTTTATTTTACTGCTGCTCCAGATGGTTCTCAAAAGGGACTGAGAAGCATGGGAGAAACCATTCTGTATCTATGAGGGTTTAAATTTGGAAAGTTCTGTATTCCAGGCAATTGCCAGCTATTTCTTACAAGGTTCCATGGCTTGTAACTCTGGACTCCTCAGAGACAACAGTATGAAGAACAAAGGAAAACTAATTTGGTGATTTTGCAGTTTGCATCACTAGCAGACACCTATGCATTTGTTTAATTCACAGAAAATTGCACAACTGGATTTTGGAGGACTGGCAGGTTTAGAGACATGAATTTTCTATAGATGTCTCAGGCCTAAGAGTAAGCCATGTTAAGGATAACTTACCTTCCAGTGAATATTTATATATAATAGTAATATTTATAATGCCTTTATAAGATTTTTATAATTTGTCTTAAAAGATCATTTACCAAAACAAGACACAAAGAACAGATATAGATTTGATTTGACCTGACTTATGAATCTGCTATTTTCTTTGACAAGAAATATAAGGAGAGGGACAGACTGAGTAGCAGTAGATTACACTGTCATTTAGTAACCAGTGCTTTTTTAAAAAAAAGAAAAAAGAAAAAAAGAAAAAAAAAAAAACACAAAAAAACCCTCTTAAACTTCAACTTCCTAGATTGCAAGAGATAAACCTCATCTCACAACTGACACCACTGTAGAGGTTATGAAAAATAAACTGCATTATTTCAAAGTACACTTATTCAGAATCCAAGAAGCAGTATGGAGATAAACCAAGTGTCTTGTTTTTATTAGTTAGCAAGAAAGATGTCAACCCAACCACTACAAGCATAGATATGGATGTCAATAATTCACACTAAATTACTCAGTAGATTTTTTATACAATTATGGCCTATGTGGCCTACAGTTTGAGGACCCATATTTGTATAAACAGCAATCTTTAGAATTACATATTATAAATACAGTACATTTACACCCCATCTGATTGTATCTACTTAACTACGACAGGTGAGTTAGAAGCCTAATTGCTGTAGGGCCTGTGCACATTTAATGAGATAAAGCAGTACCATTTTTCAAGCATTTCTTTCCAGGCAGCAGTTTTTATGCCTCTTTAGACAGTTTATGTTAGAGAGGAATACAATACCCTCCATAACCCCAACGACTATGATTTGGAGAAGAAATACTTCCTAATCTCAATCAGGTGATCAGTTTAATCCTGATCATATAGGTAGGTTGCATCCAGTTAACTCCTGACGTCTTAAAAAATTGCTCCATTTTTGCCTGCTTCTAATCTTACCATTTAAGAAAGGGCGGTCGCCTTCTCCTATACTTTGCACCAAGAAAGAACATAAAAGTCCTGGGGAATGCAGACTAGAAGGGCTGTCATGTGGACCAGTTGGAAACATTTCTTTTTAGGGACTGTATAAAGAAAGTACACTGACAAGTTTTCAATTAAGCTTCCCTGGCAATGTCAGTAGGTGTCCAAAGCTGTATATCCCAAACTTTATATTCTGACACATGAACACTTCACCATGTCTCACATACCCTTTATTAATTTATAAATTTCCATCTGGAAGTAGTTTAGGTCCCTGCCTCCGTGACCTTGTCTGTAAGCAGTTCCAGAGCTCTGCACAGATTGCCAATTCTTTTAAATTTCTCATTTATTCATAATTGTTTGTAAGTATCTGATCTTGAAATAGTGTTATCCTTTAACACAAAAGTTGCCTTCCCTCACATCTACCCCCACACATACTTATAAAGAAAACCATATGCCCTTTCAAGCTTTGTTTTGCCAGAGAAGCTATTTTCATCTCAGCTGCGAAAGCAGGTACTCCTTTCCCTAAGCAGCCCACTCTGCACCTGCTGTGCATCAATGTGGGTCAAGAGAACTGTAAACAATATTCTGAGAGTTGCCTTGCCAGTGCCTTGTAAAGCAAAATTAACACTTTGTTAACAGTCTTCACTGAATATTCTTCATCCAATGTACCCTGAAACTGCTGCATGGTCACGCAGCTGACTAATGCACTTATCCTCTTCCCCTCACCATTGACACCAATTATCAAGACACCAGGTTATACTAAAAGAACATGACATCAATTCCCAAGCACCTCCCTGTAGTTTCTGTACTATTAGATTTCCATTTTGTTGGTCCATGAGGTCATTTATTTTTTTTTCTGATACACTAGTCATTCCAATTTTGTGCCATCTCTTCATGCCATACCCATTCTCCTTCCTTCACCAAGTTCAAAAATACTACTTAAATCAGTGCCAAAATCAGCCCCAGAGGAATTCTACTAGCAAACTCCTTTGATTTTGGTATTTTCATTTTTAAGAGAACCACATTTTAATAGAACCCTTCATTCAGTTCCTCTTCCACCTTCAGTGCCTGCATTAAAGCTCATCTTTTCCACCCTCAGTAACTTCCTACAACAAATATAATGCCTTATTTCGATCAAAGTAGATTAGGTCTACTGCATTACTCTTCTCTGGGACAATTACCTTATCAAATAAAGATATTAAGTTAGTCTGATACAATCCTTCCTTGATAAAATCATGTTGTAGTTTTTCCCAATTTCCATTTACTTCTAGGTCCTTGATAATTTTTTTTTTTCATTCAAAATCTACTCTAAGACCTTGCTTGGTGTTGAGGTCAAACCATCACACCTGCATTTTATTTGATCACCTCTTTTCCTTTTCATGAATACAGGGAATAACATTATTAGCCTTTAGTTATGAGTTGTACTGAGATAGCCCTGAATTGAACAGATACATATAAAATCCCTTCAAATGCATTCAGTACAAATCAGCATTGCAGGATTCTTTCAATGCCCTGAAATGGGCATTGTTTAACCCTCTCCATTTTTTTGGGAGTAAATAGGCTTTGTTTAGCTGAGAGCTCATTTGGGGAAAATTCCATTGTTCTTTGTACCTAAAGAATCTTATTTTTATTCTTTTTTATTTTTTTTTTTTCAGCACTGGAAGATCTAACAGCTTTCACAACCAACAGCAATTGCTTTGAAACTGGCATCTAAATACATTTATTTATTTTAGCAGTGGAAGTGCAGGGTTAAAGACACCATCAACAGTAGCCTCAATATGATAGATATTTTGAAAGAAAGAGGAATAGGCCAAAATATGCATGAAAACACACATGAAAGCACTGTGTGTTATTCACTTTTATAAACTCTGCTGTCTCAACTATGGATATTAATTTTGTATTCAAAGAACTGACTTAGTGCAGATATTTTAAATCTTCTGAATCTTCTAAATCTTTTCAAAATGAGAAAAGAGTAATTATTGTTAAAGGAGAAACATTTTTGCCACTTATTCCAACTCACTTTCCTTCTGTTATCTTCTTTCTCAAAAGACAAGCTGTAAAAATACAAACCCAGCAGAATTATTTATATACTTTTCACACAATCTGTGAATAGACATGTTTAATGCTTCTGGAAAGAAGTGACTGTAATACAATGCAAATTATTAATTTATGAATGTGGTACAATTGATAATACATGCTTACTGCAGCTGTGACTTTCTACTCTACTTGAATGGAATGCTTTTATTATCCTGCCTGTGCTCTGAGTCCTGGCAGATGTATGCAGACGTGTGCCATGAAGCCTTTGAAACTTTCAGGATTAAAGGTAGCAATCTTCCAGAAGCATCAATGGGAAGGAATATGGAAGGGATAGAAACCTAACTCTGGGTTCTCTTTTTTTATGCCACCTTTAAAAAAGATGAAATTACAGCATAACACCAGGATCAATAGGCAGTAAAGTTTATGTAGTGTTATTTATCATGGTTAAGTCTTTATTAAATATGTACCTCTACCTGCAAAGGGCTGTGCAGAATGAAGAGGGCCCAGTTTTATAGAGATACAGTTATAAGATTGGATTTTACAAAGCAGCTTGTAAAACCTGCAGGTAGAACATACCTTTTACACAATACCCTCAGGGAAAGAAGTATTCTGAAAACTGTTCAGGATATTTTGAGGGAGTAGGGACAATAGCTTTTGTTTTCAGAATAAATGATTAGAATTGAAACTTTCTTAGAAAACAGGTTGTCACTAAAAATACCATCTGGCCCTATTTTGATAAGAGGTTTCATGAGACCATGCAGTAGCAAGTTTTCAGATTCAGGGTCTATGTTTTAGTCAAACTGAGACAGCCCTTCCTCGAACTTTCTTGGTCTGGGCATTTGCATGGAATATGGAATAATTGCTGCTGCTGCCTAGTTCAGCCCATGGGCACATATCCAGCGCTTCTGAATGTCTAAGGAAGTTGTCATGTGTTTAAGAAGGAACACAGATGGAACCACAAAATTCATCTTATGAAAACTATTAGCAGAGAAGCCTAAAAGTGTAATGGACAACTCTTGGTTTCACATGAGAGTTATTCTCATTGTGCAAGAAATTGATTTGGCTTTAATGCATACAGTGGAAGGATAAAAGTTATCTAACCTAGCACTAAGTAACACTCCTGTTATGAATAAAGACAATAAAGCCATTTCATTTCAGTCATCTGCACATACTCTTTTTCCTACAAGTGCAGCATCAAGTAGAAAGAGAGCTTTAAGAACAATTTTTTTTTTAATCTGAAATATATTAGAAGAAAAAATGACAGCTGCTCACCTGATAATTTAGTAGGATTATATGTGAACTTCTGAGAACTGACTGAAATGGAAAAAGAAAATTTTATTTGATTAACTATCTGTAAAATTATTACTTCATCCTTTGGTGTTTATTAATATTTTTCTCTGATTAAGGTAAAATTTATATGACAAAAAGAGCTAAGCTGGCATACTGGCATTATATGCTTATAGGAAACATACCACAATTAAGCAATTAAAAAGAAGTCTTTTCAACAGACTGTTTAATGCATTTCAATCCAAGATTACTTTCTTACATGAAGGTCCCAAAGTGTTTCTTTAACAGACCTTTTTTCAGAGGATTTGATGCTACCACCCATCTTCTTATAGGATGTTACAATATAATGGATAATTTATTTACATTTCTGCTAATATCAAATGAAAAAAAACCTCTTTTATAAATGGAAGATACAAACAATTACAATGTAAGAAGTATTTATTCACTATTTCTGTTGTAGCTTCCACTGGGTGCCAACCTAGGGGTAACCAGCACTGATGCAAAGCAAACTACAGTCTCTCATATAAAGAATTAAGAAAATTTACTATGAAAATGCAAATTCAAGGCTGTGTTTTGTATTGTGATATGGACTCCAGATCTGAAAATTTTTTCTTCATTAGGCAAGTTACTACCCTTATGCCAAGATAAATAAGAGCTCTGATATATGTTTCAAAATGAGAGCCTCATTTGTTACTTATCCAAATAGCAGAGTATAAAAGAATAGCAGAGTATAAAAGTTTTAGGATAGACTCCCTGACCCAGTAAAAGAAACACTGAAATGTATTTAAGACTCTAAACCACAGCAGAGGAACAATGTAGAATACCTGTATAACAGCACAGTTACCAATCAGCAAAGAAAGCAGGTGGTGTGTTCTCTGACCAAAGAAAATAGAAAACTTACATTTAAACCCATAAAAGAATAATCTTTGCTTTAGTAAGCTGAAGGGATCCAGTGAAGCCTTTCCAGATGGAATTAAACAAAATCTTGGATGTAAGACTCAAACAGAGATATCACAATGCAAATAGCAGGCTTTGTCCTTATAAAGAACATCTGTTGTGAAGTTGTTTACATTCCTACCACAGTGGAAAAGGGTATCACGAATTCTCCATTGCAGCCAGGCATGTAATGGGGGAGTACAAAGTTACTGCTTAATATTTTTTAATAAACACACAGAGCTTTTCAGTAACTCACAGGTTTTTTTACCTGAAAAAACAAATAAGGATTTGGGGAAAAGAGAAATAATTTCATTTCTCATGATACTCGTTTCCATATAATTTTCCAGGGATTTATTTCTCAATTTCCCATCATTTTATATTTTATTCCATTAATTTTGTGGTCCATTTCCCTCCTGTTACAAGGAGAAAACAGGGTGTCCATTCATGAGTGCCTTGCTGAGCACTCTACTAGAAATGGAGAGCTTCCAGCCTGTGGGTCAGCAGTTTGCTCTCACTCTTCCAGAGAGAAAAACTAGACTGTTCTTAGCCCGAGTTCCTCAGGAAATTTGAGATAGGCCATAAATTATAGGTTATTTCTGCATTTTAGTGTTCCCTTTTCTGTTGTCCTGCTGTAGGTTTTTAGAAGTAGTTGAGGTAGTTAAGTGGCCAGCAAGAGCAGGAGAACCAGCACAAAAAAATATTCTTGATTTACATTGAAAACACTTTATTTGATGTCACCAAGTTACACTGATTGCTGTATTTTAACAACTTCAATGAAGTTTTAAATAATAGAGTTAAAGCCTTACTGTTTAGAAGTGACATTATAAAATTAATTTTTAATAAGTCTTTGATTTTTTAATGTTGGTTTATGATAATTACTAGGTTTCTCACTGTTTGTGGTTTCTCTCCAATGGAATTGCTGCTCAGCATTACATTCCAAGTGGTTGGAGCACTCTCGTATACATTTTTGTTTTTAACATACACACACATATATATAGGCTATTTCCTGTAAAGGAATAGCACTTCAGCACTGAATGCAAAATGACAGCTGTGAATTTCTGCCACTGAACAATTTGACTTTATTCCTTCATGTGAGGTAGACAAAAGTAGTTGTCAAATACAAAGACCACCAAGAGCAAAGGAAGACCCAGAGTAAGAAGGTTTGCTATAAATAAAACCATTCAAAAGTAAGCAGTGTAATTTGTATATAGAAAAAATAACACTAACAGTGCCTAAGACCAAAACACAAAATTTATTTGTAACTATAATCCTACAATTTCTAGTTCTTATCATGCATTTCTTATGGCGAAGACCATATTGCATCATCTAACTTTCACCCTGCCCCTTCTTTACTTTTTGCCTCTATTTTTTTGGCTTTTAGAAAAACAATTTATGAGACAATCTGAGTGTATATAATTTAGAAATAAGTTAGAGGAACAATTTTTTATAGGGTCTTGAAATTATGAGCAAAATCTTTCTTTTTCTTCCTACACAAACTAGAGAAAAAACTCATAGAAGAAACTTTAGTATTAGCACAGCAGCCTGATTACAAAGGGCAATTAGTAATTTTGAAGAACACTAAAAAGACATGACCTGATTACAGCACAGTGATTAAGATACAGATATAGATTAAGATTAGGACGTACTGATATGACCCACAGAATGAAATTAAAGTCACCTTTCTAGCAGCTAGTGATCTACCAAAGATCTTATGCTTTGCAGAAGTTGGAGTTGAGTGAAGGTAATGCACATTTTACTTTTATCCTGAAACATTCAGGTTCGTGCCTTTTCCATGGGAGCCAGCAACTGCACACCTTTGATCCGCAACTTGATCCTGATTCTGAAACTACTGGTGTATGTTTCACATGTGTGGTTAAATTTACATAGTCCTGAGTTATTACTGTGAGTAATTTACCATATAAAAATCAAGCACATGGCAAATAGCTGCAGGAGTCAAAAGCTGTGAAGCTTAATGTCAAATACTTGTCCCACTGATATTTTTTTCTGAAGGAAACTCTCAGAGAGCTGTTAATCGTGCTGAATGGTCATTCTCAGACAGTGAGAAGTGCAGTTGGAGTCAGACTCCTCTTTCTGGGGAGAGCAGCTCCTCTGCCATAATTAGAGGCGCTGAAGCACCCTCCACAAAACACAGTAGTTCCTTTAATAAGTGACACTGAGCTCTATCCCAGCCTACAGCAGCCTTCTCAGCTTCAAACACAAAAGCAGTCAAGTCTCAAAAACTTCAAAGAAAGCTTTTCATTTTATTTTCTCCTTGATCCACTGATAGAGCAGTTCATTTTCTTGAATCTTGTAAAATTACTTTTCACTCATCAGACCTGTGTAACAAATCACTGTCTCAATCACCAAATGTTCCCGTTTGACTCATCTGCTATTCCTTTGGCCTTTGGGTAGGAAGCTTCACTTCTGAAACATTTTCTAAATTCACTTTGGTGAACTCTTCCCCCTCAGTTGCACTTTGTGCCATTTAAAAAAAATAATTGCATTTCCTGCAACATAATGTGCTAGTTTCAGGGTTTTAAATTTCATCAGAACCCACATTTTCTTTCTTAGAGAAATGTCTTTCCTTTAAAAAAACATCATTTTCTAACACACTACCAGCTGTAACATGGTGCCTTTTGAGCAGTAAATGCTGTAAGATTTTTCCAGAATTCTGTTGCATTCTGCTAACTTAGAACAGGTTTTTCATTAATGATACATTTGTACTCTCATGTATATTGTTTTGGATTTTGATGGTCAAAGATTTTCTAATTTCTGAACTTTGCTGCTGCAGTCTATGCTAAGACAGTATCTCCTCTGAGGAAAACTATAACACAAGACTGTCAATAATCCTAATATTTTTCAGTGTTAAAAAGGCTGGAAATCTATAGTTTCATTCCTCCAGGCTTTTTCTGCCTCAAAGCAAATAGGCAAACTTCACATAGTTATTCTCCACAGGGAATGTAGTCAATCCTTCCCAAGATGTAAAAGCAAACCCTGTAATGTGAATTATATTTTCAGCCAGGTGCTTACATTTCCAGGTGTACCATCCAGTAATGTAAAATCCAGAACTTTGCAGGAACTCAGAGCATTGTAAATTTTTACACAATTATGCTCCAGAAGAGCATAAAATGGGCTGTGTTGTGATCTTTGCTTACTGGGACTAACTGGAACAGAAACACTGCCCATTTTACACTCATGGTCATGAGTCTAATCACTGTAAGTTCCATAGAGTCAACCTGACCATGTTCTCCTGTGTGACAGCAGTTTTTAGCCTATTTCCTTGATTTCTCAGGTTAGACATCAGTCTTCAAAAGATAAGTAAATCTGAGCAGATGTAACATTTAGAAAGAACAGTGGTCACTCCATCGAAAAAGGAAGCGGTAGGAAAAAACAGCTTCTGAATGACAGAAAATCAGTATGGAGCACATGGTCCTAGAGAATTAAAAAAGTCAGAGTTGTCTGACTAAAACCCCCCAGATCCTGAGTCAGAACCAGCTTGACAGATGTGCCCATGTTTGACATGATTCAGTGCCATCTGTCTTTTTCCTTACCAAACATCTTCTGCTCGTACCGTGCTGCTTCCCTGCCTGTGTGTTCCCATTCCCTGTTTTCCATGTGGGCTCCCCCACCCAGTCACCCACATTTCCCTCTGCTTGAGGTTTGCTCTTGCCACCCTTTCTGCAAAAAGGGTGGCAAACCCTCACCTCCCTCTCTGTCCCTGTGTTCCCTCAGCCGTGTCCCCAGACCTCTGTCCCAAGCCCAGGGAGGCCGAGGCCAGGCCTGAGGGCAGAGCTGTGGGGACCCTCCCGGAGCCCTCACAGAGAGCTCGGCCCACAGAGCCCCACGAGAAGCCAGGAATGAACCTGAACGCTTTGTTCCAGCAAATTCAGTTCACGGAGAAGCAGGCGAGGGAGAAGAGGAGCTTCATCCAACAAGGTCAGCCCCATGGGCGCCATCCTGAGGGGCCTCCCCATTCCCAGAGGACGAGTCCCTCAGAGGTGTCCTGAGGGGATTCGTGCCAGGGAAAGCTTGGCAGAGCCAGCATGGCTGGTTCTTGCCACCAGCACGTTTCTGTAAGGATGTAACATCTACAAACTGAGCACATATTTTTACAGTTTTTTGTTGTCTTGCAGCTAAATGCGACATAAATAGAAGTTATGAAAAAATTAACCAAATAAAAGAAGAGCTGAGCGCTGCAAAAATTAACTTAGAAACCAAGGTGAGCAGGCATATTTATAGTGTACATAATAATGAAATACTTTGTGTTTACAAATATACGACCTATTCTTTCAGGAATAAGCACTTTCGAGGAAGCGCCTCGCCTGCTGAGTAGCACAGCGTGGAGGAAACCTGCACTGTGCCTTTCTGAATTAAAAATGTGTCCGTCAACATCCTTCCTCCTACAGATCTCACCCTTGGGGCTGGCCCTGGCTGTGTTCAGGGCATGCTGACTTTTGAGGCCAGACCCCATTTCAACAGTCCTGCAACTTGTAACAGCACTTTCCTCCAGTGTGCAGAAACCATCCCTTGGTTGCCCAATGCCATTTATTAACGGCCTTTCACAGAAAATATATGGAAACATTCCTTACATTTATTTCACAGGCTCTTAAGTCATATACTGAAGCTCTTTCTGTGAGCTTACAGTTAAGGCTTCAAGCCCTAAGTGTTTTCCTAGGGAGGCCAAAGACAGAGGAAAGTTTCTGAGTCTTTTTAGTGGTTTTATTACTCTTTCCATTTAATCAAACTGCAGATGTATTTTCAGATTAAGCCACCGGTTTTGCAGAGCTTTTCATCAACAACACCTGTGGTTGCGAATTATTTAAAAATCTATTTGCTTGTGTCTGAAAATTAAGTCTAAATACCCTCCCCTGTGCTCTTAAGTATCTCTGCTGACAGAATGTATGTTTACAACAGGAAAGCATGTGGAGCCTCCTTTGAAGTCAGAGCTGTTGGATCCTGTCATTTAAATAAACAACTTCCAAGAACCTTTGGGAGATTGCCTCACCTAGTTGTGAAAATAAATGTTTGGAGGATGACTTCCGTCCTTCTTAAAACAGTCTCTTCTGCCTTTTGTAATGGACTATATTATATATATATATATATATATATATATCGACATTGCTGAGAAGGGATCAGAATAGAGCTCATTTACAAATATTTACTGCTTGCAAATTGAGACTATAATCATGCAGGCAGTTACTCAGACACTCACATTTATACATGCCACAATCTCAGAGCCCAAAGGTGCTTTAAAATAGTAACTTATTTATCCAACACAGATTATATCTGGATGTTGCTTGTTAGGTGAAGTCCCCAGTAGTCCTACTCATAAGTTTATTTATGAACATCACAATTTTATGTTTATACTGCTAATTGGTTATTGATGCATTGTGATTTATAATCAAGGTTTATGTGGTAGGTACAGAAGGTTCTGAAAGCAGAGCCATTATTGTAAATGACTAATGGGAAGAGCTGACAAACTACATCTAATTAAATTTTATGTGCTTTACTGACCAGTATTAATGATATTCTCACTGATGTCCATGAAAATACATTCTACTTGCTTGCCTAGTCTGATGTTGATTCATTTATAGATAGGAAATTATACAGAAAAGTAGTGGAATAGAAAAATACATTTCAATCAGACTGTATTTAGGGTTAAAGATTATATAGATGTTGACATTATTTAAAGTAATTTATTTTTCACTACAGGAATTAGCTTTACTGCTAATAGTTCATGTAATTCAAATAGTATTAAATAATGCTGTTCAGCTAATTCTGTTCAATTTATCCCACACCAAATAACTGCAGTTCTTTACCAGCACACATATCCAACCACGTGCATGCTCAGCACCTGATGCCTGACCAAGATGATGAGACTGAGTTCAGAAGATTTTTGACATCTATTTCACAGCCACTGCCTGTGGTCAATCAAAGAGTCCTAGGAAGTGCAATTTTTCCCTCTCTTCTGTAAAACCAGGTAGCATGTAATTGAACCCAAATTATAGCATTTTTCTGTTTGTAGCTCAATGACTTTTTAAAAAAATTGGTTGAAAATGCATAGATGAATTTTGGCAACTTGAAGAAACTACTCTGAAGCTAGTTACGTACAGTATTACAAACAGTGATGTAAGACCACTACTTTCTTTGAATTAATATGTAAAATAAATTCTGACCTGCAAACTTAGCATGCTGGACATATCAGGGATGAGGAAAAATCTAGCCCTTTCCTTTCCAACTCACATATTTCAGTCTTTGGGTATTTCATTCCACTATCCTCCTATTTTGATCAGAGGTACTTCATCTGTGCCCTCTCCACAATCATGTGCATTATTTAACTTCAAAATATTTTCATTTTTACCACTGTAATACCATTCTTATTTGGTCTTTTCTGTTTCTACACACACAAACACTCTTGAATCAGCCTGACTGTTCAATTTAATTCCTGATACTTACCCTGAGCCTTTACTCTCTGTGGGCAAATCTTAACTTTGCTTTCCCTATTCATTGCTCTGAATCAAGAGAACTTGACACTCCATCAAATAAATGATTCTCCTCCTTTAAGACTCTACAACACTTATCTGTTTCCTATTTGTTATTGTTATAGTTTATCCCACCACATATTTGCACTTTGGTTAGATAATGATACAATAGATGTGCTAGAAAAATGAGAAGCCTTCAGCAAATTTTGAAAATGCAGTGGTTGAACAGCATACCCTCCTATCAGATAAACTAATGGCTAAAATTAATAAAATGCTAAATAAACCTAGGTGTAAAATTGAGGTTTAGGGCTTGGGGGGTTTATGATCAAACTGTCAATAACCAGTGAGCTAATTCCCATTACCCTCCCTCAGCTAAAAATTCCAGAAATTGTGCTCAGACAAATATCCTGCTTACCTTTTCATATTCCATAGCAGCATTGCAGAGTGGATGACATGTACAGCCATTCAGCCAAAACCAGGATGCTGGACCCCTGCCCCCCTGATATTATTTTGATATTATTGTCTTATTTGATTCATGATGAGCTTTACACAGTGACATGGAGGACAGTGAATTACGTTGGCTAAAGGATCCCATGTGGTCAATATTTTTCCTGGAAAAAATTTCTTCTAAACCTAGCAGATTTTAAAATGCCAATTCATAATGATGGAGCAACACTTAATGAGTCTTGCAAAGAAAGGAGACTTTTCAAAATCTTAGCAGTGTACTGAAAGTTTATAGAGGAAAAAAAAAAGAGCTGTTATGCTTTTGTTAGTCCAGCAGCTGTGCCAACTCTTTTTAAACTGGACCAAGATCCTTGTGTACAATTTCAGAGTATATGAAACAATTAAACAATAACTTTACCATTTTTTTTTCCTTTTGGAAGGTTCAGCATCTGTCTGTAAAGCAGTTAAATGTAGAAATTCTGAAGAAACATGAAGACAGCTTAGAAAAACAAAAAGCTGAACTTATTAATCAAAGAACCAGTCTTCTTAAAATCATGGTATGTTTCCAGCTGTGATATTCACACAGCTCTTTTCTATTGTACAAGAGCAATCAGCTTTAAAATTTGAAAATCTGGAAAAGCTAGTTTTAATCAGAATTTTTTTTTTTTTTTTTATATTAGTATATGTAACAATGTAAACTTAGATAAAGTCTCACATTTCATTTAAACTATGATCTAGTAGTGTAGGCTGCATTTTATCTCCAAAGTTGATTTTATATTCTTGACTTCATTTTCTAATATTTGCTGTTGTATGAGTGAACTCCAATTCTGACAGATTATTTCCTTTGGAAAAGTAAGCTACGGAAGCCTCACCTTAAATTGGATTGCCTCATCCACAGTAAAAAAGATTGAAAAGGATCAAAGGAAAACCCCAGGGAGGCCCACACCACATTTTAGCAAATGTGGACAGTTTAGCAATCCTGACATAGCACACAATCTCTTTGGTGCCAGACACACCTCACCACCTCTTCAAAGGTAGCTACTTACAAGTTTTCCAGTTCTCCCAGATGCTAACCTGAATATTGCCTTCCTCTTACTTTGTTGAGGCTTCTTGGATCTGTACATATAAATAAATGCCACAGAGGAGCAGTGGAGCAGTGTTTCTGTAGATATATTTGCCCTTTAAACCAGCAGAGCTAAATTTCAAGCATTCAGTACAAATCACCAGTATTAAACCTAAATCTTTAGGCAGATATCTTTCTAACTTTAGTCATAGTTCTGCATCACCCAAAGTATTCCCAGTATATGTGTGAAGTTTGATATATAAGTTATCTTTTCTTTTTTCCCTTTATTTAATTCAGCAATCAATTAAGACTTCTTAGAAGAAATTTAATATAACCTTACTCTTTTGAATATTTTTTTTACCAGAAAATTGAATTGTGATTTTCTATCAACAATAGCATTCTTGGTAGTTGTAAAGGGAGTTAAAGTACATCTGCATTCTGCAGAGGGTTAAACAACACTTTTATTTAGTTTAATAACAAGCTAGAGAAAAAGAGCTGCTATACTATGCTAGTAACTGTAAACAGAATGTTCTAATTTCAATATGAGAGTTGAACTGAAAATCTGCTGGTTCAAGTCTATAACATAATGTAGTGATTTTTTAAATGCTCGGTTATCAAGAAGAGACCCTTCATTTTTGCAGGAAAAAGACATGTTTAAAATAACAGGCATAATGATAGAGCTGTAGCCTATTTTCATGCTCCTATAACAAAAAGTAAATATTTTCTTTACTTCTAGATTTTTTTTATTTATTTACTTTCCTACTACAAATTTAAGGATAAAAAACAACAGTGTGTCTCAGTCTGCCTAGCTTAACAAAGACTTTCATTTTTTTCACCTGAACATTGTCTTCCCTTTCATTTTTCCAGGCAGATGCAAAGAGAAAAATTTCTGAAGAGGAAGATAATTTTACCAGAGAAATAACAGAGTTCAACAATGAATATGGACTAACAAGTAATAGAGAGCTTCATATTAAAAAGAAAGTCAAGACTGAAATAAATGACTTGGAGAATGAAGCAGCTCTGTTGAAAAATGGTAAGTCTTATATTAAACCAGTTTATCTTGGATTAACACAAATTGATAACATACAGCTGTGCAAACCAGTAATTTCAGTTTCATTCCCCAACTGTCTGGAGCTTCCTTTTAGCACTGAACTGAAAGAGTGTGGTCTGCCATACCAAGCATAATTAAAGGCTCTTCTGTTCCCTATCCTCTTCAGCCTTTCTGATGTGAGCACTGTGAACAACCTGTGAGCAACCTGAAGAGGCAGCTCCCAATGTCTAATTCAGCCAGCACAGAGCTCACAGTCGTACACAGAGACTGGATTAGGTTTAGAATCACCTGTGCTTGAGCATTTCCTTAGCTTCAAAAGAATTGTATACACAGATGTCCTGTAGGATTGGTTCTTTACTGCCACAGTGTAGCTTGATTTTCAGCGAAGGTACAGAGCATGGGATCTCTCAGAGCACAGGGTCACACTGCAGGGCAGTCCTTCCGCAAGGAATTTGGGGTCGTCATGGATCACAGGCTGAACATGAGTCAATGACATCAGAATGCCAACACCACACTGAGACACAAACAGAATTCTGACCTCTAACACATGAAAATAGTTCCTCACTGTATTTGGGGCAGTTAAGCTCTGAACTGGAGTGCTGTGCATCTCATTTTGATGTTAAACTTAAAAAAAAAAAAAAAAAAAAGTTTAGACCAGCTGGAGACAATCCACATAAGACCAGTGAGAGTGATCAGAGTTCTGGAGCACATGAGAAGGAAAAAAATGAAAGAATTGTGACTGTTTAAGCTATTAAGGAGAACACTGATGAAATACGGATATCGGTCTTCAAATTGTATAAATATCCTGTAGAAAGGAAATAAATATATTGTCTATACCTGTAGTGAACTGAATAAAAAGTAACAAGTGTAAAGCACAAGAGAGAAGAGTCTGTCTGACAGCTTAGGAATCTTTCTAAGAACAGTGGACAACTGAAGCTCTCTGCCTTAGAAGATTCCATTACCAAAGGAATTAGGAGTGTCCATTACCAAGGTTATCAAAAAAAGGTCAAAACAGCATTTTTCAGAAAAAAAGAGGTACAGCTGACCCTGTCTTCAGGGGAAGAATGCAGTAAATGACCCCTCAAAGTCCATTCCAGCCTCATGATCTGTCAAGCAACAGCAATTTCAATTCCCCATATCTGCTGTAAGAGTACTGAAAAAGGACTGTCCTCTGGAGTTTGCACTTGGTAACACCTTCTTTCTTATTTCCTGTGGCTAAGATACTAATCTACAACTGAAAAGTCTCTATTTTGTGTCGAATGCTACTTTTAGCATTTAATTTTTACATATTCAGGCAGAGCTGGGCAGTTAAATGATCAAAAGTACCTGAAAGGTGACCAAAATTCTTCTTCAGTTGCCATCTCAGTTCCAGCTTTTAATTGCATCTTTCTTGAGACACAACTTGTCTGTCTTTTTGTTTGCTATGCTCCTGGGCACACTGACAACTCTGAAGTGAAAAGTTTAAGCAACTCATAACAAGGAAATTATGTGAGGACCTCCAACTGATACAAAAAAAACCCACAATTAATTCCAGATGTTGTCTAATAGTAAGGTTCAAATATATATAACACCAAAAATACTAAGAAGTGGGTTTTTTTCAGTCCTGCTGAGAGATGCCTGTTCTCCACCTATTCAATCAGTCATCCTTTTTTTATACCTGAATTAACTGTAAAGCAAAACATCCTTTTTATGCCCAGACAACAAAATATGTTGAACAGCTCGATAACATTAAAAAAATATTTCTTTCATATCTATGAATACATTATGTGACACAATTTCCTATGAACTGTGTTATATATGTTATTTTAGTTTATTTTGGTTTTATATTTAAGGTTCTTTTGACTAGCTGAAGATTGGTAGAATTAGTTAAGAATATTTAAGATTGTATCATAAATGCTAAAACTGCAATGCATTTTAATTTAAAATGTATTTTTTCTTAGAAATGGAGTCAATGGAACATAAAAATGTTCAGTTAAATGCACTCCAGCTGCAGAAGAATGAATTAAAGCAGGATTTATTTACTCTCCAAAGTGAGCTCAAAGGTGTGCCTGGTAACTATTTCTTGTGATAATTATTTCTGGCTTGACAAATGCTTTTGAAAAATGTTTGTTGTCAATTTTCTTTTCTCAAGCAAAAGGAATCGTAGTAACAATATTTAATTTATTTTTACAATATGTAATACATCATTTATAAACATGATTATAACAAATACTATGGATTTCAATGAGATTTAATTTAAATGTCATTGATACTGAGGTCCAGAGATCTGCTGAATCATGAGCCGTAAATATCAAAGAAAGTTTTGCTTTTGCTGGTAAGTCATATACTTAAATGTAGAATTTAATGTTTCAAAGAACTTAAAATCAAAATAAATATTGCTAAAAATACTCTGTGTCAAAGGTGATCACAGCAGTAGAGAATACTTTGAAATCTGAATTAAAATAATGTTAATGACTGTTTTAGTATCTTCTTTTACCTCTATCTAAGTAATGTGTTGCAGTAAGAGCTAAGAAAAGCAGTAAATATGGTCCTAAATTGTTTGGGAAAATGAATGAAATTTTCTAGATTCCAATATGTGATTACAATAATAAAATAATTCATTTTCTTTATTTAGATGTCTTTACCCTTCAAAGAGTTTCATGAAGAAATATTAGAAAATATAAATTTAGAATATGTAGAAAGTCTTTGAGTATGGATGATTAATATATATTTATAGGGTAATTCTGATTTCATGTTTAGACCTGGAGAAAGTAATCAGAGAAGCAGAAAGAGTGACAAAAGATTTAGAAGTAGAAAAAATCCAAGTCACTGAAAAACCTCAAACTGATCCTGAATGTTTAAGGTAAAAGCCTCATGTTAATTAAATTAAAATTTAATTTTAGGAGTGCAACTGCAGTCTAGTCCTGGTAACAATGACTATTTTACCTTTCATGCACAACATTCCTTCTGAAATCGGCAGAACCATTCATTTTTTATTGGACAACCCCAAGTCTTGTTGTTATTTACAGTATTTCACCCTCACATACGTACCCCAACAAACTCAAAACTGCAAGTGTTGGCAGGGGTGTCAGTCAAAGCCTGAGGAAGACCAAACTGCTGCTGTTTGGATGGAAGATCAGTTCCTGAGGTCTTGTAAAAATGGTGGTGGTGCACAGAGCACTGACGAAGTGCCCAGTGCTAAACTTATTTCTGCTGCCTGGCTGTGCAGAGCCCATTGCAATGACTGGGCTGGCCACAGTAACCTCTTTGGTTAGCTGGGGTCTCTATTGGAGCAACCAAATGCAAATTTGTTTTCTCTATGATCTCTGCTATCAGTTCTAGTTTGCCTTCTAATTAAACTGGTTTAAAAAAAAATTTTGAAGACTTAACCAAGACAGAAGACATTGCACAGTCTCCCTTAACAGTGAAGTTTTCTTCTCAGGAACTGAGTGGTGACAGTTTGTTTCTTGTCAGTTTGTTTAAGTGAAACATTAGGTTTTCACTTCACAGAAAATAATGGTTTTTTGTTTTTGTTTTTGTTTTAATCCCCAAATGCAGAAAGCCCCATATCACAGAATTGACTACCTTTTTGCTATTTTATGATGGGCCAGATGAAAATGCCTGTGAATATTTAAAAATAATTAATAGACAATGCAAAGGAACTCCTTATAAAGCTAGACCAAAAGATTCTTTAACAGAAATTGAGGAAAACACAATTTATATTACCACAGGGTTTTTCCTATATATCCATAACCTTTTGACAAAAATAAATAAATATAGTGGGGATTTTTTTAATCTGAAAACTTTCAATGGAAAGTTATAACTTTGCAGAGAACCCTGAGCAATTTTCTGAAAGACGATTTGGTAATGACCCATTTTTTGCTGAATATCAGTTTTTGAAAGAAAATGATATATCAGCCCTATTACTAACTCTCTTCAACCTCTTACACAGTGTTGAGACATGGCCAAAATCCCCTCAGCATAAAAATTAATTAGCTCACAATCCTGCATACAGTAGCAAAAAATTTGCATTCAACATATACATAGAAGACACAATGTAAATAATAATAACAGTAACGATTCTCCAGGACAGCACATTATATTTCACTCCTTTCCATTATTCATTCAATCATGATATATTGGGGTTGGTGATACACAAGGCTGTCAGCTTCCTTCCAACTAACATACTTCCCTTGGAATAGTTTACTGCCATGATGCCACTGAATAGCCAAATTTGTGTAATTCATTTTCTATAGTAGGTTTCCTGTGTGGAAGGTACAGAAGTAGCCAACATTATCATACTTTTAATGCCCAGCTCTGCCACTGAGATCCTCAGGATCAATCAAATCCATGTGTGCCTTTCTAGGCAGTGAAATTATCTCCCAGCTCTTCAGAATGACACTTTGGTTTTCTCTGGGTGAAAAACTGGATAAAACATATTAAATTCTATTAACTGCAAAATCAGCAAGTGTCATTGACAACCAAGGCAAGAAGGATGATGAGATTTCCTTATTTCATGAAATGCCTCCTTTTATGGTCAAGATAAGCTAACATTATTTGATAAGTGCACGTAGTGCAAAATATAAAGTGCTCCTATGCTATTACCACTATCACAAAATGCAAGCCCTTCTTGAAGTCTAGCAATATACTCAACATATTTCCTTAAAATTGAAACTTTTTTTTTCATTTTAGATACTGGAAAAAGTTTAAGACAGATTTGCCTAAATCATATTTTTATCTTGCACTTGCTTTTGATCAGAAAAGCTCAATGCTTCGTAGAGAGAGATAGCCCCGAAAAAGTTCACTCAGATGCCAGAAGCAATAGAGCTGTGCTGCTGTATTTCCATGTCAGCACTAAGAGATTCGGCTTTTCAGTGGAGCCAAGCAGACAATCCTCATTTGTCTGCCTCTCTATGTCACTGCTGGGCTCTTTACAACCACCCCAAACTTTACCAGACTCATACAAGTCTAGCAGTTGTTTGGGTTTTTTTTTTTTTTTTTTTTTTCTCTCCAATTTAACAAAGCCTACTCATCACTTCTTGGTTTGAACTACTTGGTTTGAATTAAGAGAATGAAAGGGTATTGAAAGTATTAGACACTGTAAATTGTGCAGCATATAAATAGTCCCCTGGAGGGTATCTGATCACTCCCTGCTACCTCTGTATCATCAAGAGGATGGAGCCAGAATCTGCACAACAAAAGAACAAAAGGCATAAAGTGGAAGTTGAAACAAGAGCATTTAGAGTGAATTTAAGGAAAAAGCATTTTTATCATGAGGAGCACAGCTTATTCAGATAGGTTGGGTAGTTTTCATCCTTGAAGGTTCTCCTTCTCGAGATACACTTATATACTTGTGTATATCTTAACAGGAGTCAATTTTGGTCATGTTAAAATCAATGGTTTTGAACCTTCTGTGCCTCAGAAACAACTCTTTTTAGCCTAACAAGATCAGGTTTTTTATCCCCATACAGAGTTTACTGCAAGAATAGAATGCTAGTTTTCACTGACAATCATTTTTATTACACATAAAGATGATAATATTTTGACACACATAATGTGGGTCAGAAATACTTTTTTTTTCCTATGATATAGCATAGGAAAAAATAGCACAAAATCTGATTTTTACAGAGCTGGCAACCACACCACTCTAAGTGGTAAAAATACCTTTTTTTTGATGCTTCCTTAGAACAAACATGAGAGACAGTCAGCATCAATAACCTGATATATGTAGCTCCCAAATCACCCTGCAAGTCTGTTACTGTATCACATCCCTAGTCCCAGTTTAAAAATCAATATCAAAAGTAGCTGGCAAGGCAAGAATCTTCATTGCAATTAAGTATATATCTAAAAGTAAATTGCATTTCAGCTGAACAGCGTAGCCAGCTAATTCAAATTACAGCAATTCATCTTTGATCTGAGAAAAATGCCCCATACCACATCTGCAGTTTCATAAAATTTCTCTGAAATCCATCAAAAAATTGCAAAGGGTCATGAGAAGCACACACCAGTAATTCCAGCAGCTGTTGGAGCTGCTGTAGAGGCTTGTCCTGATCCACACTGGATGCAGAAAAAAATCCAACCAGAATTAGAATGTTAAGCAGAGATGTAATCAGCAGGCACCTTGGAAAATACAAGTCTCATGATAAAGGTGCATAATTCAGAGAATTTTTTAAGAAAATAGGGCCTTTTTTTTTTTTTTTTTTTTTTTGGGTTTTTTTTGTGTTTTGGGTTTTTGTTTTTGTCTTTTTTTTTTTCCCTAAAGAGAGCTGCAATTAAGATCAAAAGCCTTGTTTTAATCATCTGTTCTGCCAATGCCATCCTCAAACACAAAACAGCAGGAAAGAACTTTGGCATCAGCTCTCTGGAGTCCCATTTCCCTGGCAGAGAGCAAGTAACATCACTTAAGTGGAACAATGCAGGAGTCAAACAGACACTAACTGATACCAGTAAATTCCTAACTACGGCGTTTCACTGTTATATTCATTGTAATTACTGCATTAATTATTTATTCTTTCACATTTTAATTTTAAATTTTTGTGTTGCCTTAAGTAAAACAGCCTAGCAATAATTTTAGTTGAAGTTCATTTAGACTAAAACCAGAGTATTTCTACCTAAAATAGATATCTTTCAACCTATTTAAAAAGTAGAATAAGGATAAAATGCTTCTTTGAAACCTGAATTTCTCTTCTACTTCAGAAAATAAGCAGCAGAAAGTAAATGCATGAAATCTGCTTACTTTGTAAATAGTTCACAGCTTTGTAGACATGTCTAAATCCTAAAAATATTGTATTCCTTCTTATTCTTCATTATCCAATAAAAGAACCCCTACTACCAAAATTAGGAAGGAAAAAGTAAGTTTTTTCTTTCATACAAATCATACAGGAAATATATTCTTTAATGCTCAACAAATTGTTCATGCAAACAACAGACTGCCTACACCCCATACATTCTTCTGGTAGGTTTTTGTTTTTTGGTTTTTTTTTTTCAATTTAATTTGATGTTAAATTTTATAATCTGAAAAGATCAGTCTCTGGAGTAATATATGTGGTTCAAAATTAGTTTTTCAATGGCAATCTCCTCATTGATTTTTTGAGCTTTTCTTTTTAATAGCAGTGCCTAGTGGAACTATTATAGCTTGAATTATGTTAAAATAGCTTTCCATTATGAATTGCAGAATGGATTTACAAAAAGCAGATCAAATCTGACTAATGATGCCTTTCTTTGATAAGGCAACAGATAGGCTAGACAAAGAAAATTCCAATGCCATCCATCCAGACATTAATAAAGTATTTGATGCTATCCCACATGGAAAAATACTAGTTAGCCTAGGGAAGACATACTTAAAAAATTAAGTAAAGAAATGTGTAATAGTAAGAACAGTCATAGGTCTGCAATTTAAAATCCTGGGACTCTAAGGTAACAACAGTCACAGTTGGTCTTGCTTAATGTTTTAATTAATGACTTTAGAATAGAAAGTGTTTCAAGACAACATTATCTTAAGCAATTAAACTCTACACCAAGCAGAAGAGTCACTAAAAAGAGAGGAATATGATGTATAACAGTGTAAGTTTATCTACTTGTACACAATTGGGGTCTTCAAGAACAGGTACCTGGAAGCAGAGTGGTCTGAGCATACTGTGATTACAAAATACAGCTATAAACATCAAAAGAAAATATAGCTGTGGGTGAGATAAAAGAAAGAGTTATTTCCAAAAAAAATACCAGGAGGGTGTAAGAATACTTTGTACAAATCTCTCACCTACTTGTCAAAAAAGATTCATTCAACCTGGAAGATGAGCAGAGCATGGAGAGCCCATAAAGCAGAATGAAACAAGGACAATTCTAAATCCTTTTTAGCTCTGAGTGTATTATAGACATGAAGAAAGCAGTACATAACAGAGATACTAACTTCAGCAATAGAGTAGCCATATTAATATATCCAGATTAAGATCTCATTTTCTCTGTTCAATAGAAAAATCAAGATAATTGAACTGGAAGAACCATTGACCCCTATTTACTTTCCGTGCCTTTCAATAGGAATCTTATTGACCTCTAGAAACACATTTCATTTCACATCTCACATACATGCTTGTGTATTTTTTCTTTCCTATGTAGCTCATTCTTATAGTTCCAATGAAAAATAATGCACACAACTTTGGTTTGCTGTCTGCACAAAAGCAAATCTCATCCTAAATGTGCAATTTAGTGTGCCTTAACCATTCCATGTTTATTCACCTATTATTATATATTCTTTAAATATGTCTTGTGATGTTTTATGTATTTGGAAAATACCACCACACTTTTCAAGACCTCTAACTACTCTTATGATTAGGTGCCTGATAGCATTCACAAAATGCAAGCTTTAATCAATGGTAACTATGTATTTTACATTTAACATTTTATCCAGGACAGCAAAAGCAGAAAATTTCTTATTTTACTTAAAATAGCTAAATTTCTTTTCATTTGCATTTGATTTCCACTGTTATGTTGTCTAGTACCTTCTTTGTGTTCATGTTTCATCTTCTTGCTAGGCTTTATTATTGCTGTTAGATCACTTGCTTAATTTTATTATCCTTCTGCTCCATCAAGCACAGACTTTTATATTTAATTGTGTAACTCAAGTACTTGACTTTATATTTTGGGATACTGTATTCCATTTAGGACTTGTTTTTCCTCTTCTTCAATCAATTGATAATAGTCTGAAATTTATTGACTTCTCCAACTGTATCAATAGCATATTCTGTTTAGAAGTGTCAGCATATTGTAAATACCAGCAAAATCTTGCTCTCATTGTAGAAACATACACATTAATTTAATCCCAATGTTAATCCCTGAGAATCACCTCAATGTCTGACCTCTACTTGAGCTTGAGACAATAAACTAAAGTCTTCTATACTTTTCTTCAGTCCCAATAAAGTTTTAAAACATTGATAAATGTATCTCCTGATATTCATGATATCAGGATTTTTCTGGATGAAATCCCAGAAAAATCAAGATATGTACTCTCAAGTTATATATAGCTTCTTAAGGAATTTCATTTTGTACCATGGATTCTATACCCTGTATATCAGTGTCAGCAATTCCGTTTTATAATATACCACAATGTTTTCCCTCCAATTTATGATTAAAAAATAAAATGTTGGTCATAAGCAAGGCAAAGACAAAAAGGAGAAGGAAAAAACTTTGCACTTGTGCCAGCTAAACATGACTAAGAGACAGTCTGCTCCTTCTGCAATTCCAACAACAATTAGTTAGGGTCTTTCAGCCCCACTAGAAAAAAAAAAGACTCTAAAATCACATATTAACCCTATCTTCTAAAGAAATTATTTCTCCTTTAAGACCTAACATAAAATTATTCTTGGAATGCAAGTTTTGGATACTAAAGTCTTGATCCAGTAATTTGAATCTATGGATGATTTGCAGAGAGACCTGTTTGACCATAACATTATTTTCTTCATAGTTCAATTTATAATACCAGCATGTATTGATTTCAAATTATTTTTCCTCTTTGCCACATGCGTATAGAGCTGAAATTCAAGAAGAATGTGTATCACCACAAATGCCAATGACATTTAATAGCTGGGCTCATTTCAGAGCTGCAGAATCGATCATCTTCAGTGATCTCCTCCTTCTTCATCTCTGTCACTTCTAGCATTCAAGACTAATGGAAAATGGGCCATTGATAGCAGAGCTCAGTCTAGGACAAGATAGCATCCAAAAAATGCTGATGTTGTTTTCCCACCTACATGATTTAAAGCTAGGTTTAGCTATTGCAAATGTGGCATTTCAGCTCCAGCTGTTCATTAGAGCCTGTGATACTGTAACTTGCCAAGACACTGTTAGTCCACTGCAGTGACTTATTTTAAAGCTATATATTATTGTCAGCAAGGAGAACAAAATGCTAAAAATAAAACAAAACCAAAGGACGTGGGAAGCCAAATCGTAATGTGATTTTTCAGATTATTTTTCCTAAGAGATCTGCCTTTTTTCATAGTCATAAAAAGGGTATAATTGTCAAATTAATCCTTGTTCTAGCAAAAGTTACATCTTTTTCCATTTTCAAAAGTGACAGAAAACCTGCCTTCCATTGAGACAATGTAGTTTCATGAATAATTGGTTTGCACATTCAATCTGATACTGGAAAGATGAATATGAATATCCTGCTTATCTTAAATGTAAAATGAAAAAACTGAATCTGCTTTCAGGTTAAACATTTTTTTTTTTAATAGTTCCATTGTCTCACATTCCTTCTGGTAAAACTTCATCATTTATTCAGTAACTCAGGCGTCCCCAATGCATTAATTTTGTAGACTGTAACCTAACAGACAGCTCTTATTTTGTGAGTATATTATTCCTGACACATACTGTAATTATCTAGCTTCTAAATAAGAATGAAGACCTGAAAGCAGAATCAATTGATTAATGTAGGAATTAAAGACCACATCTGAATGAATGTCTTGTATCACCACTACCTGATGCTATGTAAAGAATTGTGCTGTCACTACCATTAAAAGCCTTATAAAATATTTGAAATAAAATTTTTAAATCCATACACAAAATGTTAGTTTCAAAGCACATCATCGACAGAAATTAATTAACAATCCCAAGACACAGATAAGCAACTCCTACTGCTTATCTTCTGCTTGTTCTATCCCTAATGTGGGCCTAGCATGGACTGGTATCATTCCTAGCTAACAAGTGGCAAACAGGCTGTTGCATCAGTTTTACAGTGCGAAAGACACTGGAGAGCATTTTCTCTAAGACCAGCAGACTCTGTCTTTCCCTAAAGTAAATTAAACTGAGTAGGGCTTTTGCTTGTCTCAAGCAAATTAGGGTTCTAATATCACACTAGCAGAGAATACAGAGAGAAAAAATGCCGAGACAAGGCAATGAAGTTAAGCAGATTTAATCAAGATCACAAGCTGATCCTAGACCTTGAAGTGAACTTCTCTCAATGAAATGGACTGAAAACTAACAATGTACTACAGTGCAGTGAAAATTTAATTTCTTAAAGCATAGTCAAAATTCCCCTTTCGATTCTTGTGTTATGAGAAATATTTCTGAAGGAAAGAACATTTACTGCTTTATAATGCAAGCACATAGAGCTCATACTTTTTCCATATTGATGGTAAGATATCTGAATTTTCCACAGGAACAACAAAATTAACATCCAGTCTTAGTCTGTTGTTCTAAAGCTGCACAGTGACTGAGCTATTCCTCTACCTAAAGATACACCTTTTAATTAAGCCATTTCTGTGTACAAAACCAACTCTCTTTGCACTAGGACAGCTAAAGAGGTACATCATCTCTATAATAAGGTCAAATAATTTATTGTCTATTATAATATATAAAAGCAAAAATAGTTGCTACCTTCTGTTCCAACTTCAGAAGAAACAGGGTCCTGCTTTAATGCATTGGTTTGGCTATTTAATGACAAGCAGAATATTTTCAGTCTGTATGTTCCAGAACATTCAGATTGTTTCCTGAAACTGTATTAAGGGTAAACAACTTTATCTTTGTCATTTTGCTTTTCTTCTGACAGCCATGAAAAGACCCAGTATAATCTCATCACCTTGTATTTATCAGACTACTGAAAGCTCTGCCAGAGATTTCTCTGGGCCTAGCAAGTATTAATTTAAACCACTACAGTCATTGATGTGCAGAGCTGAGGTATCTCCTTTGAGCAGGACTAAACGGTTTTCTGAATGAAGAAATATCTATATTAAAAGTAATTCTTATTGTAGAAAAGTTGGAGAACTCCTGGCTGGGAGTACTGGGCAACAGTAAGTGCTGAGGAATAGAGGGAGCGGGGAGGAGAGAAGAGGAACAAAAGCTGTGGAGTTTGTGGAGGGGTATGGAGCAATGCTGGCACAGGGGCAGCAGAGCACCCATCTATCCAACATTCTGTCTCCAGCAGAGGCTACAAGATACCCAGGAGACATAAGAACAGTAACATATGGTAGTTTCTGAGTATCACCATTCCAATTTATGTGGTTAAATAAGGAAAATGATGACTAGTGAGGCCATATATCTTTCACAGTTTATGGAAACAACACAGTCCAGAAATTTGTCTAACTAGCAAACTTAAATCCTGACCAGGAAAATAGATCAATGAGGCTTTTCTCACACAAGTCAAATTGAGAATTGGGACCAAAGCTGAAAAAAAAAGTTACCCAGCAACAGTTCTCTGACCTCAAAATTTATTTGCTTTTGGACACAGACTTAAGAAAGAGTTGGAAAAATGCAAAGATGATAGTTGGGAAAGTGTCTGTGAGACTCTTCAAACAGAAATTGAAATTCTGCAAATGGTATGCCATTTTCCTTATGTATTTTAAGTGTTTGATAATTTTAGTTTTAGAGGTGTCCTTTAGGATGATTTGCAGTGGTTTTAGATAAGCAGTTTTTTATACTATGCACATGCGTAGATGGCCTCTTAATGCAGATGCACTCCAATATTCATTTGTTTCAGCTTATTTTCAAATTTCCGGGAATATAATTTCTACAGAACAGGAAAGCACAAAGAATTTAAAGATACGCTTTTAGCAGAAGAAAGATGTATTGGGGGGGGGGGACTTATATAAATTGTTAGTTTATTGAAAGCTGCAGAAGATTATGCATTTAGGAGCTAAATTAACCTTTACCTCCAGCTGCCAGGTAAATGGAAGATGGGAGTATGGAGAAATAAGATGATAATAACATCCTTTCATCTAGTATTTTATTTTGTCCACTCACAAATTCCTCACAAAAACTTAGTAAAACATGTTTTTCTCTGAATGTCAAGCCGAACTTCAAATTTCTTGATTGCCAGTCTGTGTCACAATACAAAGAGAAAAAATACTTTGAAGTCCCTTTTGGGAAACAAAGAGGTTTTAAAGGTTCATTTTAGAGCCCCTAATTGAGATGTACAAAGACACAACTGCCACTACCATCAAGCAGAATGACAGTCCTGAGGAATTTTCTTTAATCATTCTTATAATCAGTTTCAAGTTTCTGTTGAACTAATGTAACTTACTTGTACTTTGTTAATTTTTTTCATTATTTTTTTCAGAAAGAAAAATAAAATGGCTCAATGTTTAAAAATTTCTCTGTTAAAAAATGCTATGCTTATAATATTTCATTTTCTACAATTACATTATTTCTCTTTTCCAGAATTTATCACAAAAGAAGTCTTCAGGAAAATGAATAATATGTGGCATATAATATGGAGTGTCATTGAATCAAGTCTGAGAATTTTAATATTGTTTTACTCCAGTTCTATCAGATTTGCTTCTATTTTCTGTTTGATTAATTCGCACTTTGTATCTGCCTTTACTTTTCATTAAAATAAAATTTGATTCATTTAAAAGTGAGGGGAGGTTTGTGTTTTTCTTCAGCAGCTGTCCCTCTATAGGTTCCTCGTTGTGGCCCATGGATCACAGTACCTGGTAAACTACACATAAGGCTCAGTTCCTACATTAATAGCTCTATTCTTTATGTACTATTTTTCACATGAATGGTCTCCTATTTTTAAAGGTAGTGGCATGGTCTTATTTGAGAGGAAGACTGCTATTACCATCAATAACTCTTAACAGGAGTTGTGACTATTTCATTTATTCCTCAACAATGTAATGAACTCCCTGAAATAGCTCAGCTCCAGCAACACAGCTTGACAGTCCAGAAAAGTTTGCAAATCTACTGAGCTCTAGGTGCCTCTAGTGGCATCAGGCCAGTCTATTACTTAGAACTTGCCTTCTGATAACACCAAAAAAATCTTTTCTCCCTCTCCCACAACTCACAAAATACTGGGTGCTTCAGCACTTGAGAGCAGATAAAACCTTATGCTAAATGAAAAGCCCACATTCCTAAAGGGTTGGTGCAGCGTTTTGGTTAAATCAGAATCCCTATTCGCTCCAGCATGTAGGATGTATAACTGAAAGAGCAGTTCCCAGCCCCGCAGTGGGAACTGACTTTTTCATTCAGGTGCTTACAGTAAAACCATGTAACAGCATTCACTCTGCTCAGCCTCAGTCCTCTCTGTGGCCACGGTCCCATCACATCCCACTGCATGTGCAAGTACTTTTCAATGCTTCCCACCTGGGGCTGGGATGGATAATTGCTCTTTGCTAGTTTTTCTACACTCTGAGCCCTCCAAGCTACAGTGAGTGTCTGTCACCCATAAAACTGCAAAAGATGTTTTATTAAGAAGGGAGGAATAAATCACTTTTGGAAGCTGACCAAAATCTGCCTTAGATGGAGAAAGTTTTTGCTCTTGGGATACAGCTGCAGTTTGAAGTTTGGCAAGGTTTGATCTGCAGCACTGGTATCAAAGAGTCTTCTGATCCACTGAGTTAACTAGCATAGTTCCAAGTGGTTGGAATTATCATTTTTAATAACAAGTGCTGTTGGAGCTGACGTCCTTATAAGACTTTTTTTTTTTTTTTTTTTGTCTCTTCCCTAAGAGAGATCCTCTTAGGATTGCTTGATTTTAAATAACTTAGTCCCACAGGCTTCTATGGGACCATCTGACTTCTAAAGTTAGGCAACTGCTGCTTGTGGATTTTGATCAAATCCAAAATAATACAGTTACATAGCAAAACATCTACAGGTAGCTATTTCTACAAGCAGTGTTATTTCTGAGTTTAATTGATGAAACATAAATCTGGGATTTGCTAGAATGGCTGAGTTTATCTTGGTTATTTTTTCTTCATTTAAGAAAACTTGCTTATGTTGAGTGTATTTGGCAGTCAACCAGGAAAACCTTATTTTTAAATTTTGTGCTTGGCTACTTATAGTTGCTTTTATTTATGAAAATCCTTGAATTTCTTTTGAAATGGTCTCATATTTATACAGCTCTTTGGTCCATATAGATTAAATATTCAGATAGGACATAAACCAGAGCTTACTGGCTTACCTCAAAAGTATAGTTGAAATTTTGGTCTAAGTGGAATGAGAAATAGTATCCAATAACTACCAATTAATACATAGATTAATGTCCCTGTATCACCTGAAAAATCATCTGTGGAAAAAAATTGCATCGAAGATACAGTTCTTCTCATCGAAGATAAGTTCTTTTCAGAGGCTTCAAATTCCAGCAAACCAATTGAAAGTTCAGTTTTTTGTGTGTGTGCATCTTTTTATGTTAGGCACGTGTGCATGAAAGTCTGTGAAAGTCTGACTTCTTGATTATTGTAGTAGGATTACAGCATAAATATAGCAACATTTGTAATAACCCAAATGGCTAAAGCTTTCAGAATCAATATAAGGAAAAACCCCAAGAATAAAGATCACCAAAAAAAGAAAAGTGAAACAGAAATCAATACAAATCCTATTGGGCTAAACAAATCCCTCAACAGCTCTGGAAAAAAGTATGCCAGACTAAGCCAGTCATTGCAAGGTGAATGTAAGACATACTAATTTTTCCAAGTATAAAAATACATTTGTCACCACTGTCTTAGGAGTAATGTAATTTTGGACAAATACAGTATTTCTGTTTTTAAGACTCAAACTAAAATAATCAGTAAAAAATTGTGTGGAATTTTTTTTTTATTGTCAAACTGAGTATAAGTAATCTTTTAAATAATGAATGCAAAAGAACCAAATCTCTTGTTATGCTTAATAAATAATAAAAAAAATGCCAGGTTGCCATGAAAACACACAGATTTATTACGAATAAGTGAATTCTTTCAGAGATGACATAATAAAAATATATTTTTAAGTGCAGGTTGCATATTATATGGATGCAGTTGTCCCTTTTTAGGCCAGGACACAGAACACAAACCATATGGTTTAACTGTGTAAACACTGCCCCCATGGCCTAATGTTATTTCTCCAGAGGTGAAGCTATTCTTAAAGCAAGGAACACCTACAATGAGGGGGAAAAAAACCCCATGCAAATAAAAGGAATTAAAATGCAATTATTTTGTATCTTATTGAAGAATTATTTAAGCTATCATATTTTCATGTTACTTTATTCATAATTATGAACATTTCAAAGACTAACAAGAAAACCACTACAATACCTGACCACAGAATGAAATTACAGTTAGCTAATGCAACAGTGCCCACACAAATTTTCTCTAATTGGTTGACATTAATATGATTGAGCTGCTGATAGAGCCAAATTAATGTCATAAAATGAAGAAAAGCAAGGAAAAAAAGCTCATAAAAAAAGAGTATCTGTAACTGAATGACAGAATGAGAAAAATGAGAAAAAATTTCCTTTGTATGACACGGGGAAAACACATCAACTGAGATCCCATATCCTTCTTCAGCTGAGCCAGCTATGGGGTCCTCAGTCACAGAGGGAATTGACAGTCTCCAGCCACAGGGCTGTGGTTGCCTGCTTTGAGGCTCGACAGTTTGGCAGTTGACTAATCTAAAAAAAATTAGACATCAAGATCTGTGCGGACCAAGTGATTTTGGATGAAACTGTGGGTATCTCTCTATATTGTCATGCTAGTCCATGTTTTACCTCATCCCAACTCAGCTAAGCTCAGATGCAGAGCAAGTCCACTGGCTTAGCACAAGTCATCTTCTGTTTGATAGTGCTTTGTAACCAAAAAAGGATTTCACCACTGACTGAGCTGGAGAAAGAGATAGGGGCCTTATAAAAAATCTTCAGGTGATTTCCATGAAAAAGGTTTAGCAGCTGTGCTACACACTCATTTTCAAGGATGACAGTGCAATAAACAAATACTGGCTAAAGAGGACCACCAAAATAGTTCCAGTTCTCTGAGGTTGAATGTGGCACTGCAGTGGAGTAACTGGGTAGCAGATCAATGACTCGATCAGACAGATCAACAGATTCAATGTCTAATGACCTACCTCTTGCCTGTCAATAGAGTATTTAAGCAAGTAGTAGCTCTGCTTCTTTTATTGATTGCATCTGATGTGTAGTGCTTACACATTGTAGTGATAGCCCCACCTTCCAAACTCCCATCATTTTTATGTTTCTGCTTAGGATTTGTCAGCCCCCTATCCAAATGGCTTTTGCAATTATTTGCTTGATCATTTGGTGAATTTTTGGGGCTAAGTTTATCAAGTTTCTAGATGCATTTTTTAATATTCTACACCAGGCTGCTGTTAGTAGCCCTTTGTATAGCAAAGCATCTGTATTCTGGGCTGAAAAACAATTATATTTACTAATACCTTCTTCTGCAGAAGGACAGTTTCCATCTGGCTCACAAGTAAAGCTCCTAAAGCCCAAACTGTCAAAAACACTTAGAGACTCTGAGTTCCAAGGAGGGGACATGCCAGCTACCATTCTCTGAAGGGCCAAACTCAAGGCACATCCAGACAGTTACAGTCACCTCAAGTCACCCTGCTGATATTTGTAGGGTTTGAATGTGTTTTCAGCATGAGACTGAGGTTTATACTTATTTTATTTTTGACTAAAATTTTATCAGAAAAAACTCTATCTCTTTGAATTTTAAAACACTATATGTTATATACCCTCTTAATTTCTTCAACCAGACCAATACGTTAATTCCCTTATTTTATCAGTTTCACCATTCCTGTGATCATTCCCACAAGCCAGTCACCTTGAATAGCTGAGGAGCTTAAAAATTTCTGGGAAAATGTGAAATGAGAGCTGATTTCTTTCTTCCCACTTATTGCCTTGAGTACTTAAAGGTAACATCTATTTGTTTGGAAGAAACAGCTTCAAAGTGATCAATTTTACCTGTAAATAATTTATTATACAGATGAAATCCCAGAAAGGAGTCTTTTATAACTGCACTGCATATTTCTTGTGTCTTACTGGAACAGTAATTCCTGGTATTGTGTATTAATAGAATTTGAAGCAGTTTTGATGCCATGTCCTAGTGAGAGGAACTCATAGCCTCTATTCACTTTCAAATAGAGAATTGCTGTTATTAACTGAACTAAATTTACTCTAGCAGGAAGATAACAATGCCTAGCCAGAAATCCATGTTTTAAGGAGGATTTAATACAGTTTGGTGCAGATTAAGTTCCCTTAAACAAAGCCTCCAAACATTTCAGTGCATAAAGATAATGCAGATGATCATAAAATAAACAGTGAAAAGTATATTATGCACAGTAAAGAGAAAGAAAGAAAACTCCTCATGTAATATCAGAATTTTATGTCTCTTAGATTCTTCATACTGTGGTTCATAAATTCTTTTTAGCCTTGATTAAAATACTTGGATAACGAGGATATTGGTCAAAGTGATAAGAATTGTAAAGGGATGTTTCAGTGCCATCTAGTGGGATTATCATGTTAATAAAAAAGTTCCCTCTTGTATAACAATTTTTATTTTATAATCACAACCAGAAAACAATTTTTGCTACTGCTCTCTGCTTCCTTTTTCTTCAGTTTTGTACATAAAGACATTGGACACATTACCATTAAAATATTTGTGTCTATTGCTTCTAAGGTCATTCTGTTTCTATGCAAAAATAAATACCATGCAGGGTGAGAGTGTACTGAGCTATATTGTGTGCAAGGGGAAGGCATCATACATTGAGTCCAAGACCAATAAACAACCTGAGGGTTGCCTGGAGGTGAGGCACCCTCCATCCTTTGGAAAGAAACAGCTTCAGCTTGAAGATTCCAAGAGTGGGGACGTATTAGAGCTGTTCTGCTGACTAATTGGCATCTTGAGCATCACCTAACAGAGTTTGAATGTGTTTGCTGGAGCTTCTCACCCTTGCTTTTCCTTATAGTTTCTTCTTTGAGGTAAAAAAACCTTTTAATATATTTTCCACGTGTTACTACTTCTGTGCTACAATCAGCGTTTACCTTTTCAGAGTCCTTTTTGATATGCTTAATAAATTGCATTCATTCTGTCCTTCACAGTAAGGCTTTTTTTCCCCAGCATTCAGATAATCTTTGTGGCTTTCTTTTTACACCTTCTCCGTTTCTTCCACTGTCAGAAACACTTGATACCTGACTTGAAAGCAATATTCTAGCACTAGCTTCATCAGGGCTTATATAAACAAAAAATTACCTCTCTACTCCTACACACTGCCTTCCTGAATAGATTTACAAATTCACAATTAATCCTGTTTGCTTCACACATCACATTAGAAGTGTGTGTTGACTCAAGTTGTTCAAGATGATTTATAAGCACCTTTCAAAGTTGCTGTTTTCAAGGATACCATCCTCCCCTCCATAGTTGTAAATTTGATTTTTTTTCAGACATACAATTCAGTATGTGAGTATATTAAAACAGAGCTAATTACATGGGTTCATTCTGTTTACCAAACTATCCATGTTACTCTGTGCAACTTCAGCATCAATATCTGTCATGCTGTAAACCTCTGTGTCATCTGCATATTTTATCTGTGGTGATTTTAGATCTAAGTCAGGTTATGCATAAAATTAACATCACTTTCCTTTGAGCACTCATCTTTGGAAGACACAGTTTTAAGCAGCTTCTCTGGAGGATTGTCACCCTATTCTTTTAAAAGTTTCAAAGTTTTTCTAAAAGTTTTCTATGCCTTCTGATGTTTACTTATTTCTACTGGAGTTTCTCACACACTGTTCATATAAACAATGATTGTTTTGCATTCTTCTTTGTGAGAGGAGAGAATTGATGGACTGTTCGTTTGACCAATGTGGTTGGAGAGGTGGCAATTTCACCCCCCAATCCACTGTCACTTTTGGAATTCTGTATATTGGAGAGTCAGAAATAAACTTCCTCTTTTTGCCCTCTTTTGCACTTAGCATGTGTGTGTGAGTTATTTTGTGCCATAGTGCGACAGAGGATTATTTCTCACTGGCATTATTTTTCTAACCCATCAGTTTCAGACTGTAGGTGCTACAGTGGCAACTATTTTAAATGAACGGTAGCACATTGTGCTTGCTCAATGTCCTCTAGCAGTAAAAGCTTATGGTATCAGCATGTATGATTACATCTGCAATCTCTCAAAGACCTAAATCAAGCCTATAAATTGTATTCCTATAGTTTAAATCTTTGTCACCAAAATCCCCTGCCCTTCTCCACTATTTTAGCTGGATCATATCAGGTTATCTACAAGTCCTTTTTAAATACTCATAAGTTATTCATGCCTCTGCAATTTCCTCAGCACTCCAAAATTCATCTCAAAGGCTGTTGGTGTACATGAAGTGCCTCAGCCAAATGTGTTTTCTTTATGGACTTTCAGGTGTGAATCATCCAGATTTGATCATTTAAAAAAATCGTCCCATGCAGTTGCTAAGCTTCCTCCTTACATATTAATGAATTGAAGCTCTTTGCCCTTTTTGCATTCTTCTAAATAGCTGTAACACAAATCTCTCTGATATCACTCTCTACAACTTCCTGAAGAGTGGTTGTAGTCAGGTGGGGTTTGGTCTCCTTCTCCAGGCAGCAACCGACAGAACCAGAGGACAAAGTCTCAAGCTGCACCAAGGGAAATACAGGTTGGATATTAGGAAAAAGTTTTTCACACAAAGGGCAATAAAGTTCTGGAATGGTCTGCCCAGGGACGTGGTGGAGTCACCATCACTGGATGTGTTTAAAAAAAAGACTGGATGTGGCACTCAGTGCCATGGTTTAGTTGAGGTATCAGGGAACAGGTTGGACTCTATGATCTTGAGGATCTCTTCCAACCTTGTGATTTTGAGTCCACTTGAAACATGTATTTGGGAGCATGGCCCAACATCTTAAAATTCACCTGAGCTCTGTGGCCATCAACCACAAGCTTTCACTCCTTTAAAGCTCCCATGGTTAATCCCTAGGCACATCTGCCTGCCATGGAAGCAAGAAAGAGAAAGCAGAATCAGAGATATCACATTATAGAAAGAGCCACTGCTGGTGTGGTGGCAAACTGTGACACCACAGCTGCTGTTTCTCTTAGAAGCATTCACTCTGTCAGAAAAGGTCGATACAGCTTCTAGAGATAAACTTGCAATACTCCTGCTTGTAATTATTAAATAAACTGACTTAAATTCTGCTCTTATTTGAGCCCCTTCCAGTCTTGCTAAAACCCAAGGAATTATCCATCAAGTACCAATTTTTCCTTTTAAGCCTGTAGCCTAAGCTTTGAACACTTAGATTTCCATGGAAGCAAGATCCCTTTGCCCAAATCACACTGGAATTCCAAATTAGTGAACTTCCTCAGCTATTCATGTGCTTATGGGGAGATCGATCCTTCTGGTCTCTATAGAGCTGACTTTCAAATGAAAGGGATAGAAAAAAGGAGGTCTGGAAAAAATACTTGCCTATTGAATTAAAGTATATGTAGTTCCCTCAGAGTTTAGTTAATCCATAACCAGAATAATCTATGAACAGATTTGTTTTATTTCTTTACATGAAATAAGTATATATTCTATATTTTTGAGCAAGGATAAATGCAGCTAGGATTAGAGAAAACATTTTTCAGAAAGTTCTGCTGAACACCAAGTAAATTCTCTATATATTTTTCCTATTGATAGAACATTAAGTAAGGCTGGGGAATTAAACATAAAAATAAAATATCAATTTGTGTAGCTTCTTTTTAAAAAGTGGTAATATCCAATTGTGAATATAAAATAATTCATTGAGACAAACAAAGTTCAAATATATAGAAAACTCAAATACCAAAGTCCCTTGTAAGTGGACAATGGGCTTGTGTGTTCTTTTTGTATTATTATTTTATGTATTATTACATAACCATAGCAAGGAGCAACATTATGTTTTGTCCTTAAGAATTTTATTTAAATAATTCCTATATAATTTGAGAATTTTTTTTTCAGACACACTTTTTAAAAAAATATATTGCTTCATGAAAGAAGTAGCACCAAAGTAATAGCTATACACACTAGGAATTAGCAACATTAGCTGGGTAATCCATATTGTTCTTTGTTAAAACCAGAATGCTAATTCTTGTGAACTTAGAGATTTACTGTGAGCTTACATACTACAGCACATGAGATCAAGACAATCTACCCTCCTTTTCCAAATCACACTTCAAATATTAACAGGGTGTTTGTACAAAGCAGCCACTATTCATTCATATAAACCCACAGCTGCATAATTCAGCAGGGTGTAGGCGTGTACTGTTGTGCTACAGAATGATTGCTGTCTTAAAATTGCTATACACATGAGAGAAAATGGGTAGATAAAGCATGGAAGTCAGGGTACTATTTACAGAGGTCTTACAGGAAGAAAACCCACTGTGTTCTGTGTCTGTTTCATTAATATAGAGTTAATGTTACAGTCAATAAATACCTCAGATAGATTAATTATTCAGAAAAGTTTAAATAAGAAAGACAGCAGTGCTGCTGCACTGGAACAGGAATTGCACTAGGTGGTAGTGTGAACTTGCTCCTCATGAGAAAGTGGTCGAGGATTAACAGTGATGGTTGTGATGCTCATTGAAAAAATCTGCTGCTGTCTATAACCAGACATACTTTACCTAGGAGATGTTACTGAGGTGAATGGGGTAGTAAATATCAAGAAATGGAGAGATTTTTCAGAATGAACTTTCAAAATAGCCCCACAACTTCACCTTGTCTCTAAGTCATGCCTGTACCTCTATAACCAAACGCATAGTATCTTATTGCTTACAAGTATACAAAAAGGAAACCAAAACAATGGGTTCTATTCCTTTTTTCAACCCCCTAATCATTTTTTTCACTCCTTCAGAAAGACTTTTTCAGTCTGAGCTTTCTCATTTTGATCACTTATTCTGGAGATTTTTTTTTTCCTGTTTGTTTGCCTTACATACCTGTATCCTCAGCACAATCTCTCAGGTGCTCACGGTAGCAGGTTTTAATAACTTGTCTGCTATAAAGCATCACCAAATTCAGAAGAACACGCTAGATTTTGAAAACCTACATGATCAACAAAATTATTCAAATTTACTTCTGTGATGGTGGCTCAGTTCCAGCACCCCCTTGCAACATTTCTCTTGGAGGCTCAGAGACTTTAGAGCTAAAATACTGTTAGAGCTCACTGCAAGCATTGGTATTTATTTACAGCACCTGGAAGTGAACAGATGTCTCATGGCACAGACAAATTACAGAGCATCACAGAAGAACTAAAAGTCCCATTTCAGCCCCAGCAGGAAGAGCCTGATGAAGGCAGGACCAAGGATCATCTGCAGTGAGGCTCCAGCTGCCCTGGGAAGAGCTGAGGGCACTGCTGTGATGCTCAGCACAGGAATCTGAGCTCAGGAATGTTTTGCAGGTGATCTGTAGGAAGGAGAGAGGAGATGTGAACACACTGGGCTCAAGTTCTAGGAGTAGGAGTGGCTTAGGAGGAGGATGTACCACAGGAGAGGTGAACAAACAAACCAAGGCTGGCATTATTGGCTCAGCAGGGATTGGGGTGGTGCAAAGAGCACAACAAAGTTGTGAAACTAAATAAAAGGTTCTGTTAATTCACTTCCCTGAGGTAACCTACCATTAAAAAATAAAAAAGCATCCATAAATCCAAACTTCTTGGCTTTCACTGAAGGCTATTTAGGAGTATCAGCTATTATCCATCTCTCTGTAACACTCAGAAATTGTAACTCTGGCCCCTGGCTCTGACTCTGCCATGACCAGTGAAAGCACACATTTAATCAGTGTGTATTCCTTCTATTTTATAACACAAAGTAGCACTAATAAAAATAATAATAACAAAGTGTACTGTGTATAATCATTCCAAGTCTCCAGAGAAACTACCTCAACTACTAGACTACTTTTAAAAAGTAACAAATTTAAATTACTGTTAAATCCTTTTAACACAGCTGTCTCCAACTGTATCTCTGTATCTTCAATGCAATTATTTTATATTATTCAAGCAAATGTGATATAGGACATCAGACATATTCAAATATCCTATTACTCCATGTCTGGTTTACTCCTGTGAAATTGAATGTACATAAATAGAACTTTTACACCCTTACAGGATTCAAATAACATAAATTGTAACTCTCTACCTGACAGAAGATACTGGAAGGTGCCAAGTGTGTGGATACACTTTAGGATCTCAAGTGCACTGATGCACCCTTATCTCCTAAACTCTAATAACAACATGCAAATACTGCCGTCCACTCGCCAAAACTCCCAGATTTTATTTTATTTTGTTCATGGTGCTTCAGTAGAATGTGAACTCCACTGAATAGCACCAAGATGTTTTCAAGCAGTATCTGATTCACTACTGGAAGAGTGGTCTCTCACTGTAATTACTGCAAAGAGATAAGTCATGTTTTTCTTCATTCATGGAGAGCAGGAAGATGCAGATCATCTAATATAAGAAAATTCAACCTGTAACATTTAATATATAAAACACAGTTATAAACTAGAATAAACTTCACAGAAAGAACGTCATGAAACAGTAAATATGAAAGGAAAAAAATATCAGGATAGTTGTCATCTCTGCTTCCTTTAAATCCTTCTAAGGGATGCTGCAGCATGGCTTTACCCAGAGAATCCCATTAACTGCTGGCAGCTGTGGGGAGGCAGCAATGACTGCTGCCAGATGTCTCAGTCTTTGCTTGGCTCATCTCTGTCGGGCTCTGCTGCCTCCAGCCCTCCTGCTCCTTTCAGCTGTTGCCTCATCAGGATCAGGATCGTCCCTTTTGTCTCTGTGTCCCTCTGGGAATTGCTGTGATGCTACTGGCAGTGAGAATGATGGAAATGACTCTGAAGTGGAGTTAAAAGGTGCATGCAAAATTGCCCTCAATTTCACGACCCTCCCTATTAACTTCTGAGCTTTTTTCTTCTGCATAAAATATCTACAGATAGTTGTTGATCCTCTCCTGAGTAATAAAATGCTTGCACTGTTCAGGTGTTTCTACAACTGTAATCATACTTATTAGCGTCATAGGAAACTCCAAGCACATTTCAAGACCTAGATCATAAAGTTCAATTCAAGAGTTTCTTTCTCTGATTAATAGATGCCTGTTATAATCTTTTATCATTTCTAAACTGTCATGGAGTGTTGCAGTAATTCAAGCCCTTAGATAAGTTTTAAGATTAATACCTGATTAAAAAAAAAATACTTGGAATTTATTTTAAGTAGATATTTTAAAGTCTTTTCCCTTTAGGCAGGTGGTGAATTGATCTGACAATGCCAGGGTTAGTAAAATGATACTTCTGTGGCAGTCACAGCATCTCACAGGCTGAGCCCTATTGTGTCTCAGGTGGGGATATCTGAGCTAATGCAAACTCCAGAGGGAAGAACTGCTCACTTAGTTGTTCTTGCTCTAATTTAAGATTAGCTTGACATGAATCTTGACATGATTCTTGTGCAGTGCCTGACATTTTGCATTCCTGGTTCATGCAAGGCTTCCTAGGAACACCAGTAATGCAAATTGGTTGTAAAAGTAGAGCATACTCTCTGTGCTACCATCTCACACACTTCATTTATCCTACCCTGAACATCATGAGATGCCCTTTGATCTGAACACAAGAAATGAAACCAAGTTTGCCCTACACCAAAGCAAGAGTGTTTTCAAGTTATCTCTTGATCTAGTGTACAACAGGAAATGCAACCAGAAAAGTGATGTTCCTAGGAATTTACTTTCAATTCTACTGATAAAATGCCTGCATATATCAGTCTAATGGGATTAACTAATGAGACAAGCTGATAATTAATGTATTGTTTAGAGGCTATGCTATTTCAAGGCAGTAATGAACTGCTCAGCAATGCAATGCAGGCTGGGTTTTTTTAGTTTAGGTTGAAGGACTGGGCAGGGGTGGTGCCCCACACAGCTCCCTGTCCCAGCTGACTGCAGTGTGAAGGGGGGTGGTGCAGGTTGGGTCTCACCCCTTGTACAATGAGAGCATTGTCAGGGCACAGACCCCAGCCTGAGAACCAGAAAATGTTCCTTGCTGGGGCTGAGGGAGTAGATGAATCACCAGACATAATTAGGGACCAGAGTGTCTCTGCAAATCAACTGAAAATAGAGGTAGACAGAGATTCTGGTATTTACACATCCACCTGGCTGATTGTGGAAGAATGCTTCAGCTTTTCAGGGAGCCCTCTAATAGAATGAGACCCTGATTCTTCTTACAAAGCAATAATTTTTTGAGATATGTTATCGTTCCTTATCATTTCTCTAGATGTATGTATTGCATCAGTTTGAGACATATGAACATTTATGGCACAGAAAGGCAGAACTCAGGGCTTGTTCCCTCTCCCAGTTCAGTAACTGAGATGGCCACTCCCCTGCTGCTCACTGTCCTGATGTTGTTCATTGCTGTACTTTTTCTTTATGAATAGGGTAGGGGGAATTTATCATTAATGAAAGAAATAAGTTTATCTTATAATGGGATACCAAACATGCCACAACTTTTTGGCCTTTGTGAGTGACAATCTTGCAAGTGCTCCTTGCAGATGGGGAGGGCTGTAATTGCTTCTGTTTGAGACCCAGAACTCCCTGGAATCAGCACTTACACAATGGAGAGGAGGATTGTGCAAATTTTGAAAACACATACCTATCTCTCTGTCTGTGGATTCTGTGTTTGTCTGAAGACAGTTCTCTCTTCTATCACTTGAACAATTTAATTTCAATGGCATTAAAAAGTATGCCCAGTAAATATCTGACTCATGTATCATACGGACTCACAGAGTGCAGCAAGCAAATGAAAAGGCACCCATGTACACAGTGCATAAGAAGTAATAATTTAGATTATTAAATATCTACTGTCTGTAGAGTATTGCTGCAGGATAGGAGAAAAGCTTCAATATGAAATCTTTCTGGTCTAAAGGGAGAAAAGCAGAAAAAAACTTCTAAAGGCCAAACCAAAGAATCGTGAAGTGACATTTTTACTGTATTTAAGATTTCATGCTAGTGAATGCACTTCCAGTTATTTTAAAAGCAAGTTATTTTGTTATACTAAAAAGACTATAAAGGCCTTTTCCTTCCATATTGCCTTTATTCTGTGTTATAAAATGCAAATTAAATAAAGAAAAATTATTAGCCTATGCCATCTGGTAAATTTTCTATTTTTAAGCAAATAGAGAATTATTACTTAAAGAAGAGACATCAGGTACATAAAGAACAATCCCTTTGATGTGTGTTTTCAAGGCTGGCAGGAAGTTTTTCAGAGAAAAAAAAAAAAGAGCTGGTTTTCTCAGAGCCCATGAAACTGCCAGCAATGAGGATGGCCTTTGATTTCTTGTCCAAATGCTGCATTTTTTTGGGCCAGGCTCTGATGTCCAGGCTCAGATCTGGAGGCAGTGGAGCAAACTGTCTGCAGACCCCTTTTATTACCTCTGATGCAGGCTCTGACTGCTTTTCATATAACAAGTAGCCCCCAGGATTTTAGCAACCCCAAGGCCTGGCTAACAGCATATTCTCATCCCAAACCAGTGCTCAAGGCTCCCCTTGTCATTTGACAGCCCAGGTGTCATTTGACCAGTTATCTCTGGCAACTGTCAGCAATCCTAGCTTTGATCATTAGGTGTTTTTCGTTAATCTCAACAAAATTAAACTGCAGTCTAGCTGGTAGTTACAGAAAGCAGTTGATAGTTGCTTAAAACACTTGCATGCATTGTGCATAACTAGTATTGCAAATTCCCAGAATAATCAGTACTTCCTCCTTTGCACATACCAGCACTGCTCAAATCACTTCATGGTTAGCAACTCCATAGCATGTCACATTGTTGTTATAATGCACTTTAGGAGGATGATGTAATTTCTTTTCATAAGATATAAGTGTTGAATAATCCCAAAACAGGCACAGCTCCTTGAAAAATCAAGGCCTGCATGCTGCAATCGCCTACAAGTGATGTGTTCACAAACAGCCCAACTGGTTTTCAGAAGCAGGAAGTCCACACAAAAACCAGCCCTAAAGCTTTTCACTCTCCAGTTGTTCACCCTTGGCATTTAGTGTTGTCCAGTTACAGATCACTGAAATATCCCTGAAATCTGACAGCTTTTTCAGACATTTGCATGCGCTGAGGTTCAGGTATTTACACTTGAAACAGCTACATAACCCTGACATCAGTGCTGCAGTGCAGCCTTGTACCCTTGCTTGTTGAAAACAATGACAATCACTTCAGCTCACTTAAAAAGAGGCTGGGTTGGACTCACATTGTGAAATACTCCAGTTTAACTTATTAAGTCTAATTGGTGTGGTAATGTTCATGTTGCTGGTTGCAACATCCCACTCCCACATTCCTTAGGCTTAAATGACTTCATGCTTTGCAGCCCTGCCTCATAACTCTTATTTAGGAAAGCCCTTTAAAAAGCTTTCGCTGTTCCTCATTATTCTTTTCTTCAATTCTTTTTAAAAAAGGAATGTTTCTTAATTTCAAAGCCAAAAGGCTTAAAATCAAAATGATGATGCTCAATTTTTCTGAAGTAATTTTGAATGTAATACTGATTTAACTAGCCTGCAAAATAAGTGGATGTCATCCTGTAGCTTTTCATTACTTTATTTACAGAAAGATGCTATAAACTAGATACTTTTCATCAGTCTACCCTGTATTAGCTGGCCTCTCTCAAAGGAGTTTTGCAAGACCTTCCAAAAATAGCAGAGGGCGAAGGTAGTGCTTCATTGAAACCAACCTGCTGGATTTAATTCCAGTAGTGGCCAACAAATTCATAAAATTCTGATAGTATTCTCAAGTATACTAAAAACTCAAGCTGCCTGAAGAAACAGTACTCAAAAGCAAAATAAAGAAACCTTCCTGCTTACAGTCAGCCTTGTTGCTCTTATCAGCAAATATGATAAAAGAGTATTCCCTGTGCAAGCCATCCTTTTGTTCAGGGAGTGGCAAAGCCAGTGAGAGGCACCAAGCAGACTTTGGGAACCATCCATGTGCTGATTCTCCTCATGTCAGCATTTCCAGGAGGAAAGAAATCTCTAAATCACAGCTCCAAACTGAAACCTCCTTGCCAGACACGACAGGAGTGGGGCACAAACACAAACCTGTGGTCACAAGCGGAGAGGGTACCACAAAACAAAGTTTTATGAAAGCACTACAGGTGTTGCCACACCACAAGTACTTAAGAATATATTTACACTGGCACAAACATAACAGTGCCCTGATGGAAACTTTCTGTGCTAGACGGAAGTTGGGATTGTGGTGGAACAGAACCAGTGCCAGCAAAATGACAATTAAACTGAAAAACCCATATCACAGCCATGGTCTGATAGGGAACCATCTGGGGTTTTACTTATGTGTTTCCATTTAATAGTGACTAACAGCTTGTATAAATAAATGTAATTTCTTATTTTCATTTTTTGCACTGTAATATAGTAATTTACATCCCAAAAAATTAGATCAATGCACATAGTGCCCACAGGTCTTAAAATACCTTGTTGCAGGAGATTTAAAATTTTCTGCTTATATCATATTCCTTAGGTCCCTATTTTGTACTTTTTAATTCAATATTGCCCTCAGAATATGCACTGAGCACCAGAGTGTTTTATCACAGAAAATGATGACCAGCTAATTCACCTGGAATTCTCTTTGATGAAAACTAAGGCATAACTGCAGGAATAAATATATTTTCTTTATTAAGATAGAAACTTCAGATCTTACCCCATGTAAATCAGAAAAAGGCTTGGGCTTACATGAAAGTTACAAATAAGTTATGCAACAACTGTTAGTTTAGATGGTATTAAAATACAAAGTAAATGGAACTTAACATTTGGTACTCTTTCTTTAGCTAAGAAGTATTTTATTCTATGAGTCATCACATTGGGATTGGCATCAAGAAAGTATTAGAAGGTGGATCATAAGGCACAGCAGATATAAAGAATAACAATCCCTTCATATCTTTTTCAGCAGCCAAGCAGACTGGAATGAATAGAAAAATACTTGCTGGTATTTAAGATTTTTTTCATTCAAATTTGTTACAACTGAAATGTTGGAAAAGGTGACCTTTACATTACTGTTACTATCTATAATATTCACACGTTATTTATACACCCAAAACTGAATTATGCACCCTGCAATGTGCATAGATAGGCAGGTTCCTGCCCAGAAAATTTATTCTCTAGATCAAGACTTGACAGTGGTACAATTAAAATTGAGATAAAAGAAAAAATAAATAAAATAACCAGCCCTGAACAATAACTTGCCTGAATTATCTCTATTAGGCCATTTTTTAATTGTAGGATATTATATGCACAGTACCTCATCATGTAAGATGATTACAGGTGTTGCTAAAGAAGAGAGATTTGAGGAGAGAATGCAAAAATCTGTGTTTTAGCTACAGAAAGAACCTTCTTCCACATTTAGCCACTTCATCCCTCATTAAAACAGTGATAAAACTTCAGGACAGAATGAATCTTCCTTGCTGGTTTTGGTAATGGAGAGCAAAATTCTAACATCCACCTTGTCCAGCCTGATGGAATGAGCAACCATTTTCCCATGCTGACATATAAGAGAAATATTAAATATAAGAAGTCAGCCAAGAACAGAGATGAAGGTATGAATGTCATCTATAAAAAGAAGAGGATCATGGAGAAGGCAAACACAAAATGCCTTGTTCATTTCCTTCCACCCTAGTAACAGGGGGCATGAATTGAAGCTGGCAGTGCACAGCTGAAGAGAAAGGAAAGGAGATGATTCTCCTCACAGTTGCTTGATATGAGATGCTGGGTGTGCTAGAGCTGTGCATGAGCTCAGGGACAGCTTGGACAAGCTCATGGGTGAGAAACCCTCAGGCACTTGTAAGGGATGGAGAGTCAGCATTTTGTTGCTTGCTGCTTCCTACCCAGGTCCCAGATAATACTGAAGCAGTTAACCCCATTAAAGTGCAAAGATTTCTAGAAGCCAACACAGAAGTGCTGACATCTGACAATGCTGCTGAACTATGAGCTTTCCTGGTATTAGTAAACTAGCATAGAAAACCCATTTCATGCCTGTCAGCTGGAGTAAATCCTCTGACTAATTTGTTATGTATATGAGGATACCTTGCTCTCCCAGTAACCTTGTCTTAAACACTGAAGGAGAGCTGTGGTGCCTCACTGGCTGCTGAAAGGCAGCAAGAACATCCCTAAAGAATCACTTCATGTGTTCTGAGAAAAGCCTGGGTAAGTTAAACTTCATTTGATGCTCAGTGTTGGCTGGAATTGATCTGTAAAAATTGCATAGCACACGTTTACACCTAGGATGTGAGACAGCAATGTCCTCATCTTAGGTAAAATTAAAAACACTTTAATATTTTGTTATTTTAATTTTAACTTGGCAAAGTCACTGAATCTTGTGAGTGATCTGAAATCTGCACCACCAGATTGCAGTTGAGTCCATGTTGCAGCAGAGGGTTCAGGTATGATTTGGGACTACAATACCAGGTTTGAGAAGGGCTTCTTAATGTAATGAGTTATTCACATTCCTTGAGCTCCCCTAAGAACATAGGCACCAAAATATGCTGGTAAGGTAAAATCTATGAATTCAAATTATTCAAGAATAATTTATTGAATCAACTAGATTCATTTAAAAGTTTAAGAGACCTGCAGTAAACATTCCTTCTGAAGTGTGAAGAAATGGTGAGGATGGAATTAAATGATGGTTTGGTCCAATATTATATATAATAGAATTAAATCAGAAGGTAAGACTGGATACTAATTTTCTGTGGGGCCCTTAAATTCTAATGAATCAACCTTTCTTTGTCTATGAATTCTTAATGATATAAGAAACAAGCATGAAGTACTTTCAAATGTGATGCTTTATCAGAGATCTGAGTATACCATACATCACAGTTCTGAGTTCTATTAACTATCACTGAAGTCAGTTTTGTCCAGGATGACCTAACTTGGATGCAGATTTTTTTGTTTGTGCATCTTTTAAACACTTCATTTTTGTTTACTTAACTTCTATGGGCAACAGGTTAATTGATCAAATTGCAAGCCAGCAACAGACTTTAATTATGTGAGCAGAGGAGAACTCAATTTTGATGTGACTAAGTTAAAACTTTACTGAACTAACTTAGTCTTGAAGGGATTAATAGGAACTCCCTGAACTCCATACTAGCCTTGATTCTTAATTTTTTATTAGGGACACAGAGTTGGAAGGTATATTTTCTTCTATGATATATACAGCTGAAGAAATCAACCTTTTAAGGCTAGCTTTATAAAAAAAAAAAAAAGGAAAACCTTGAAAATGCTTTTGTACCTAGCATTTGTAAGAATCACTTTAACCCAGTTCATATTTGTGTGTGCTAGATATGGAATAACTCATCAGTCAGTGGAAGGGATTATACCAAAAGGGAGTCTCCCCTTCCTGTACACCCCTATCTTAGGAGGTGTCAGTAGTCACCCTTTTACTTAAAGGGTTTAACATTAAAATGTGGAGATGCAGGTTTCTCATTTGTGCTACACAGAATTATAGAACCATTTAGGCTGGAGAAGCCCCACATACACCTACAGGAAAAAAGATTTCTAGGAAAGTCTGATCAGAAACATGAATACAATAGTACAACAACAATATAGCACTATGTGAAATGACATCATTATCAAAACACTAAAAAATAAAATTACTGCAATTAATACAATTTAATTATGAAGATTCATGGTGATTGAATGTGGTGACAATCTGCCCCAGGAACTATTATCCTCTCTTTAAAAAGCATTTCTGTCACCTTTTCAAAGAAAAGTCAGGTAATTCATCTAGTAGCAAAATTAGAGATAAGAGATCTACAAGATGAACAAACAACAATTGACAGACTAAGCCATTTAATTTTTTATAATTTTTCATACTTCTTTCTGTATTTTCTCAAGTGACAGCTTGAACCTTACAAACACACGCTAGCTCATCCTAAAACACTTTGTGTGTGTCTTCATGTTGCAACAGTAGACTTAGATATCAAACACAAATTTGAAAACTTTGCCTAAGATTGTAAGTGATTAAGGACAGGGATCAGTTCCAGGAAGATTAGTTTTGCTATCAAAACTGTGGGGTGGAATGCAAAGGATGGGGGCTCTGCCCAAGTCACAATCTCAACCCAGCATCGCACCAAGATGAGCGGCCCCTCTGATCCTGAAAGGCCCTGTGTTTATTCAGTGTTTGCATCACACTTCCCAGCAATTTTTAGCTTGAAAAATAATAACCAATGGAGGACAATAACAGCCTGTTTGAAACTTTGCATTAAGTGGGTGGAGTCACACAGCAACTGGTCGGACCTGGTCGGTGTTATCTCTGATGAAGGCTGACAGAGGGAGATCTCTTTTGGCATTACCCAACACAGCCACAGATTCAACTGGGAATCCAAGCATTGTGGAGCAGCAGAGGGTGAGCATCCCTCTGCCACGTGCCCTTGGAGGGCAGGCACAGAGCTGTCCTGCTTCTCTCCGGGCTCCTCAAAGAGCTTCTGCAAGGTTTGCCACGAGCAACGGAGAGGTTGACCCTGAGAACTTGCTCTGAGCCTTGCCAAGGTAAAATGGGATGCACTGGAGCCAAGAACATCTAAGGAACTGAAATAAGGATCATGGTGATGAGGGGTAGGGTGTGTGGTGAGTGGCTGGAGGAGTGGAGATGGAAGCAGGATGTGCTTGAACCTGAACTTGGTTTCACAGGGATGAACTCTTTGCTCCTAACAGTGTTATGGATTTCAGGGAATGCAGGGCTCTGCCTGTGCAGCACTGGTTGGATGACATGACATTAGATTTTTTAAGAATTATCTATTTTCCTTTGAAGATAATTTGCTCGTGGTAGTAGTGAGACTGTACTTTCCCTGCTTCACCTTGGAGTAAATGATGGGTTCCATTTACCCCTGTGCTTACCGATCAGCTGGTGATTAAGTGATCAGGCAGATGAGGGCTGATAAGCATGCATGGCTGATAGCAGTGATCAAAATGAGTTTTCAAGACCATCTGTGTGATTTATAAGCACAAATTAAGTTTGTTCTTGTTTGTTGTTTTTTTTTTTTAATGCAATAATTGATGGCAGTCCTGTGAGTAACTTTTCTATGAAATCCTAGGATAAATTTCAGGCAGTAATCTGTTGATGCAAATCCTGTAAGAATTCAATTTGCATGCCCATAAACTGCAGCTCTACAGAGAAAAAAATTTCTGTTTGTAAAGGACAGGAAGATGATCTTTAAGGATTCCTAAAGGATATCCTGATCATGCAAAATCTCCATGGCAAACAGAAATAATCCCAGAGATATTTTTTGAAACTATTTTTGAGGAAGAGTTGCTTTTTTTTTTTTTTTGATCTAACTCAGTAAATGACTGAAGTACTGAGTTTCAAGGGTTTTTAATGGGTTAAGGGAACCCTTAGGTGAATTCCAGATTCTAATTTCAATTATGTTTGAATTGTGTTCTTATTCACTTCAGATGCGTGCAGTATGGATCACTACTCTTTTTCTTCTAAATGCAGCCAGAGGTGAGACATATAATGAATGAAGTCTATAAAGACTAAAAATTATGTGCAGCTTATACTAGGATATCTATATTCTAGAAAAAAAACCTGTTCATTGGGATGGATTTAACATAATTCTTCATTAGGACCACTGAGTCATGTCATGTCTTTCCCACATTTAACTCATTACTTTTTAATTCTGTAAAGGTTCTTGCAGCTAGTAAACAGAATGGGAATCAGAAAGATATTTTTATATGCAAATTGATACTGAAATTCTTCCAGAACATTTCCTACCCTCAACTCACTCATGGTAGCTACAACCCTGGTAATGAAAGCCTAGGCACCTACTCTTCACAGTGCTATCCAGAGAACAAGAAAATAGTCTTGGTCCAAAATACCTCTTTAATGACAGGAAAGAATGGTCTTTTTAATAGCAATAAAAATTTCTTGGGATTTCACAACTGATGTGCTATAACAGTGTGGAAGGATGACAATTAATGGCAACACCTGCATGTCATATTTGCACCTTTACTGTATTAAAGGCACAATAGAAATTGTGAAACTGGTCCTTCAGGCACAGACCACACATCCTGAGGCTGTACTTTGCTCTAAGCTTCCACTCAAATTCCACTTTATTGCTTCCACTAAAATCTCATGGTGATGAAAAAATTAAGGAAGATGTTTAATGCCCGTTGTGGAGCAACCAGAAGTATTTATTTTAATGTTTTGGTTTCTTTTTGCTCCCTCATGAGCTGTTGCACAAGAAGTAACAATTTAGATAATCCCTGGAGTTTAGGACTGATTTAAAGGACTACTCTGTGCTGACAGCAAAAGCTGATTTCTTCCCTGGATCAAGATTTTATTGTCTTCTTCCAAGGGCTGTGTTAACAATATGTTCAACCAAACACACCCTGAGCTCACCAGGCTGAGCTCCAGGTTCTGTTTGCAGCAGGAAAGTTCAAGTCCTGAAGTTCAAGTCCTTGCTGCAAGCACCTGAGCACAACTGAGCCCGTTAATGAAAAATGCTCAGAAGTGCCATCCTAATCCAAATCAGGCTTGTTTGGCTTTCCTGATGTAAACCCTCTCCTGACAGCTTCGGGTACAGAACCTGTGACGTTCCCAAAACAAGAATATCTTTTTCTTTGTGCACCCCAGGAAGGGAAGTTTGCTACAAAAGGCTTGGATGCTTTTCAGACAGCCCCCCATGGGCTGGGATCCCAGGGAGACAACTGGCAGGCTTGCCCAGCTCTCCAGATGCTGTGAACACAAATTTCCTTCTTTACACCAGAGATAACATGGTGAAATACCAAGTAAGAAAATGCTTTGGTTTTAAATACTGACAGTGTACAATACATTCAATAAATTGTAGGGACAGTTTCTTTTCTCACATATTTTGCTCATATGACTGCTGGGAGAACCTCCAATTCTATATTAGACACATGATAATTTTCTTCCATCTTTTTTCCTTTTTCCTCATTTCGGCTCCCTGAGGAGCCAGGTATATTTACAACATATTAATCACAGCCTTCTAACATAAGTTATTACAGGTAAAAGGCTCCAGAATTAAGGGGTTTTATATAAATGGCAGTCACAATCAGTGGAGGTGTTTATTAAGCCACTTCAGAACAAGTCCAACTCCTCCAGCTGAGAGGGCCTATGAGGTTTTAACAAATCAGTCTTTCACTGAAGGTGAGATGTCTGCTAATTAGTGCATGACATCCCCCTTTTAAGTCAATAAAACCATAACAAAAATATGTAAGAGTTAGTACTCAGAATTTCTTTAAAAGAAAATAATGCCTTCTTTCTCAATACACTAAAATACCTACAGCCTCTGAATTTGTAAGCCTGGTGGGCTTTCCCATAAAATATAAATGAAGCAATTAAGGTCTTATCTTCAAAGGAAAAAAAGAAAGAAAAATAGGTATAGTTTCAAAGTCAACCACATAATACCTTTCAGAAGATGCTATCTTTGCATTTCTATTGCCAACTTTGATAAAATCTCATACTTACATGGCATGTTGTACCAGTATATCACAAAGCATTGTGCAGAAGATGCCAGTATCATTAGTTCAATTAACCAGAGGAAGTGAAGCATTTGTTGAAGTGATTAATTGATTAATTGAAACGCAAAAAGCAGTTTAGGAATGAGAAATAAGACCCATCTCTTCTAGGTCTAGAACTATGCCTTAACCATTGGGGCACTCTGCCCTTTATCAAAATGTACAGTGGGATGGAACAGTCACATCCTTGTTGTGTTTGTTGGTTGTTTGGTTCTTTTGGCACAGAGGATTTCAGCTACAAATCCTTCAACTATAAAAGCTTCGAATTTCCGGGCGCACAGGAAAACTCGTTTCATTATACACGGCCACCTTGCTGGAGCAGATCTCCCCTGGATAACAAGCATATGCAGGGTGGGTACAACTATTGTTTGACAGTCATTTTGCTTGTGTTTGAAAGTCTAAATATCCACATCTGGCTTAAAATTCCCATGTAAAATTTATACCTCTGTTGTCTTGTTAATTCAGGGGATATATAAGGAGCACAAAAGTCAGAATGAAGCCCGGTTCCACACGACCACTGTCTTGTTCCTGGCTATGAGTATAGTGCACTTCAGCTTCTGTTTAATGTCCTTTTGCTGCATTCACCTCCACAGGGAAAGCTATAATAAATTGATTTTTCAATTCCTTGCCAATAATAAAGGGGGAAAAAAGAGTGAGTTTTCTCACCTCAGCAAAAGGTCACAATAAACATGCCAGTTTGAGTGACACATCTGATCTAATAAAACCAAAAGGCTTTGTTCAGCAGATTGGTTTCATTCCACTCTGGCACAGTTCAAAAATTAAATTGTTTCAGAATAAAATACAAAATCAGAAAGTTCTATTGGCAGAAGTGTCTAAATAGAATATTTTGGTTATAATGCATGAACTTCAGGGCTGAACAATTCAAGCACAAATTTGAGAATCCTTTTAGATGATGCAAGCATAAAAATTTTGAAGAATTAAGCTTGGACCTATTTTGGTAACAGGGTACTGTAATTAAGAGAAGTTGGTACCTTAGAGCCAACCGAGGTATTTGGAATGGAAAAAAAGCTGAAGGAAGCTTGTGAGTGCTCTCTAATCAATGGTTCCACTCTGCCTCCTTGTGTTGATCTTGAGCATCAGTAGGAATTCCTAGAGATGTATCATCACCAGTCACACAAACAGAACAAAATACAGTTTACACATGCCCTGCTACAGTTGTAATTAATGCCTGTTCCCTTCTTTGCTCTTTTCCTGTTCTCCACCAGTTCATGTTTCACTCTGAAGACGTGAACTGCATTTTGACAGACTGGAGGGGCGGCTCCAGTGGTCTGTACACAGACGCCGTCAACAACGTCCGCATTGTGGGGGCCGAGCTGGAGTACCTGGTGAACTTCCTCGAGGTAAAAAAATACCCCTGGAACGTGCACAGTCCACATAAAGGTGGTGCTCAGAGTGGCACCTTTAGATCTAATTCAATAGAGCCAGGAAGAACAAGAAATACCCAGTAAAGCAGGTGCAAATGTTTTCCAAGGGCTTTAATCCCGCACAAATGAAAATACCTGCTTTAGTGTCATAACTGATTTCAAAAACTAACAAGACTTTTCAGCAGTTCAAAAGGTTTGAAAATCTGAAATGAAAAATTAAATCCCCTAGATTCAGTGTAGCGGGATAAGATGGTAAGTAGCCATGAACACCCTGAAAATGAAGAGGGGAGGGATGATTGGGGAATTGCTTCTCTTTACGTAGAGATCCCATCACCCAGAACTGTGACTTTCCACCAAGACACTCATCTCCATTGCCCAGTGACCTGGCCACCTCCTAGCACTGCATGGGGATATGCTGCAGTGTCACTGGCTCGTATACCCACACTGGTTTTTTCTCCTTTCCATAAACCTTCACAGAAAGACTATGGCTACTCTCCTGCCAACATCCATTTCATCGGCCACAGCCTTGGAGCACACGTTGCAGGGGAGGCAGGGAGGAGGAAGCCTGGCATTGGAAGAATAACAGGTACTGCAGCTATTTCAGCTGATAAAACTTGATATTTTCACACAACTTAAGAGAACTGAAGAATCATTGTTGCTTTATAAACATACAATACAGAATGCAATGTGTTGGTTTGTCATAAATAACAGTGTCCAGCCAGCATGGTGGCACACAAGTCATGACACAGTCACACATTGCTTTCTTTTAAAAACTCACTATTTTATGCTTTCCTCCTCTCCCAGTCAGTTCTTTTCTCTGCATAGACATTGCTTTGTCTAAGGCATGCACACTGTGAGCAGTCACACGGGCAACTCAGGGAAAGTGGGGTCAGAGCTGTGTTTCTTTATCTCCAAAGAGACCTCAATGACACTGAAGTGAAGGGATACCATTTTCAACCAAGATATTCTGGAAATTAAAATAGCCTTCTTGCCAAATAAAAATTCATAAATAAATCTATGTGCTCAGAGTAACATATGAAGATTTCATATTTTTCAATAAAATGATGATAAAAACCCCAATAAACCAAATCTGTTCTTATATCATTGTTCCCAAAAGTAAGCCAAGCAGCCACCAGAATTTTACTGTGCTGCAATGCCTTCAGTCAGCTTTCTATTAATACCTTGCCTGTTTTTCTGGCTGTGGACCACAAAATGGATTTTTTTAATGTAAAGGCAGAAATGTAATCACATATATAGCATACATAACCTGTATGTGGTGATATACATATAGTATTATTTACTCAATCAGATATCTCTCCATTCATTTAGGTTTGGATCCAGCTGGGCCCCTTTTCCAGTACACTCCCACAACGGTTAGGCTGGATCCTTCAGATGCAAAATTTGTTGATATAATTCATACTCATGCTGGTCATCTTTTCTTTGACTTTGGTAAGTTTTCATTTAAAGGCTGCCATTGGCACACAGGTTGGCTACAGAACACCTAGGAGTGATCTGCCAGGATCCATTGTGCATTTCAGCTCCAGGGATTCTTCAGACTTGTGGCCACCTGGATTTTTACCCAAATGGTGGGAAGAAGATGCCAGGATGCAACCAGCTTCGTGTACCTCCTGCAACTCGGGATATCAATGACCTGATGAGAGGTAAATATATTTCAAAAAAGTAATACCTCATTATAAGTTACAACAACACTTCATTATAAGTTAGAAACAAAGGCTAGGATAAGGTAATACCTTTATATAGCTCAGATTTGGAATAAGGAGACAATGCTCAAAAATGGAACATTTAAAGCTGCCTCTGAAATACCCTCCAATTTTCTTTTGCAAACAAGGCAAATTCTAGATGAAAACTTCAGTTAAAGCATGCAAAATTGTGCATCACAAGCTTTCTAAGAGCCTGCCACTGTGCTGACAGGCTGACCTCAGTGGGAATTCTTCACATGAAGGACCAGTAAAATTTCATTCATGGATAATCCAAAAATGAGTATTTTAAAATCTGAGCTCTCCTTTTCCCTAGGAAGATAGAACTCCCAATATTAGTGGGATTCATGCATGCCATCAGGCTTTAGTCTCTTCAAAGGGAACAGCCCAAGGTCAGAAATATAAAAGATGATAAAATGACTGCTCTATTAGTAGTTCTTCAAAGGAAGTTGGGCAGTTAATCAGAATTACCCTGGGATCCACTACAATAGATCCACAAAATCCTGTCTTCTGATCCTAACCTACAGAAATGAGAACATCTGTTATTCACAACTAAATGGTTTGAAATCCCTACCACTAGTTAAATAATTTGCTTTCAAAAATGCTCTCCCTTAGAACTGGTTGAGAACTAAGTAACAAAGAGAACTGAAAGCTGGCTGTGCTCAAAGTCACTTGGGACAAAAACAGTTTCCAATTGGAATGCATAAAAATGTCTGTATTTAAATAAAAAAATTAAATATTTTTCCAGAGGCATTTCACAAGGCTCTTTGCAATGTTTTGTCTTGAAGGAGAAACTCAGCTCTATTGAACACGAGCAGATGGAGTTGGTTGTTCAAGCAGCTCTTAAAAATAGAGACAGCCTTAACTGCCTCCTCTGGGTTAAACCTTACTTTGTTTGGTAACCTCTCTATTGTTTGCTAATGTTTACATATATGTAGTGTTTTTATGCATGAAGTGCTTTAGAAATAATATTTAGTGACTTTTTCCCTATAGTTTTTGATGCAATAGAAAGACTATAGGTGTTAAGTGAATTTGCCACTAACTTAAATTGAGCCAGCTGTAAGAGCTGAGGGTTTAAAAGCACAAACCCTTCTGAATTAAAGAAGGAGCTACTAAGAAAACATACTCAGGAAGCCTTGATGATGCAGATTATTTCCAAGAAAAACAGACAAGTGCTTTTCAGAGAGATTTTAATGTGGAGTTTCTTTTCTTTCCTTATGGAAAGAACAATGTGTCAACTGGTCAACACCAGCTGGTCTATCTTTAAGATGCATAAACATTGCCATTAGGGGAAATTTTCATTTCACTACAACCTGTGCTAGCTTGCAACTACTTCAGCGCCTCCCAGATTCTCACCTGTGGTTTGGTGAGCCCCCACCACATGCTGAAGTGGAATAAAGCCCATTTTTATACAAACAACCTAGCTTTAGCATATGGATTTTTGATACAGGAGAGAAACCAAGGAAGATAACATTTGCTATAAGGGACAAGTAAACATAACCCAAATAGCACTTTCTTCTTTCCTTACTGGCTGCTTATAAATTTCAGCCTGATGGGAAAAAGTACTTGTTTCAAAGAGTTCTGACAAAATCAAGGACATACTGCCAAATATCCTGCTTTTCAGAGGATTTCACAGAATTGCTATCAAATGACTGCACATTTTCTAGTGCTTAAAAACACTAAAAGCCACAGAATTTATAATAATTGCTAAAATTGCCTTTAATTCTAGAAATTAGTGGAAACTGTGATTTTACAGAATATCATGTTGTGATAACTGTAAGAAAAGGAAAACTACTTCATTATAACTACTGTATGCTTTACAAAAACTGTAGCTATGAAATATTCCAATCTTTAAAATATCAAAGGGGAACACTCCCAAATGCTTCTTGTTTCACCTTGTGCATCTCCACCTCTTGTAAAAACTACCTCTTTCCAATAGAAAATAATATATGTCTTACTAGGAAACCAAATAATTCACAATTTAAATGTCTTTTAATCATTGCTATTTCTTTTACCTGAGATATCACTATATATGCAAGTGTTTTTCAGGAAAAGAGACCCCAGAATGTTTCTTTGGCATGGACCTTATGTTAATGTATTGCTTTAATCACTTTTACCTGTTGGGTTTTTTTCCTTGTTTGTTTGTTTTGATTTTTTGTTGGGTTTTTTTGTTTGTTTGTTTTTGTTTTTTGTTTGGTTTGTTTTTTTTGTTTTTTTCATTTGTTTTCTTTTGTTTTGTTTTCTTTTGTTTTTTTTTCCCAGCATACAGATCTTTTGGATGTGGACATAAAAGAAGTCTCAGGTATTATGCTGAGAGCATCATCACTCCAAATGGATTTGTTGGGTATCAGTGTGACACATACCGAGAGTTTGTGTTGGTAAGTACCAGGTCTGGGTTTATCTGAGGCCCTATAGCCCTGCCCTTCTTCTTTTAATAATTTCTGGGACAAGTTCTACACTTGGGCTCATGGGATATGGGCACATTCAGAACCACTGACCACCTTCATTCAGACCGTACCCAAACCCAAGCAATTTCACAATAGAGAAGTGATGATGATCATGTAGCCTTTTTTTCATCAAATACACAAACAGCCAAAGGGCCACAAATAGCAGTTTGAGCAGAACCTCCCACATATCAAAACTGAACTACCTAAACACAGCAGAGCTATTTTTTCCCACTGCAATTAATCTTCTTTCATGTTTATCTTTTTTTTACCTTTTTTTTTAATGGATGTCAAGGTCTTGATCTGATTGTCTGATCTGTGTAGGTAGATCAAATTCATTAAGGCTCTACATGGCAATAAAAGATAAAGAGCTGACAGAACAAATCCCAGATGGAAAGCTCAAACTTCCTAAATTCCTAAATTCCAGTATTCCTAAACATAAATATTTTTACCATATGAGTGAGGTATTCAGCCAGACCCCCTTAGAAACGTGGTTATCCATCCTATAACCAGCAGAAAACCTTCCAGTGGACTGTATGAAAAATTAACATATTACCTGGATTTTACAGAAAAGGTAGCAAGGCACAACACTCTTTATGGCATTTATTTATGGTCCCTGCAAGACCACAAGGAATTAGGCCAGATTTCCAACCTGTTTCTCTCTGACTTTCAACAAGATGAAATAAGATGACTGACCACCTCAACTCCTTTTTCAACCACATTGATAAATACTGAAGATTTTCATCTGAACTGAGCAGCAAAAACCTTAAAAAATCCAAACAAACAAACAAACAAAAACAAACAAACAAACAAAAAACAAAAACCTGGGAAAAAGCCGAAATATCCTAGTTTCCTAAAATTTAAAAAGTGAGATTAAAATAGATGATGTCTTATAACACACATTTTTATATTCCCCCCAGGGAGACTGCTTTCCATGTCCTGAAGAAGGATGCCCACTGATGGGTCATTATGCTGATAGGTTTTTACATAAAACTGAAAAAGAACACCAAAAAGTTTATTTAAACACAGGGCCCTCCCCTCCATATGCTCGTAAGTGCTCATTTTGTGGTGTATTCTAAAGTGGCAATGAATTATGTGTGAAAAAGGACCTTACACTTCTGCAGAGCTGCTGCAGTTAATGAGTTACACTCATTAAAACATCTAGAATTTTAGGTGTTAGGAACATGCAGTACCAGCATTATTTTGGAAGGCTGAGATAATTGTAAAAACAGATCAAATGATGCTCACCTTTGAGTTAAACTTGGTTATTACATGATGGCTTCAAAAATTATATAAGCTGAAACTGGGGAGGAATTTTATGCTGGAAGTGCATAATTTCAAATTTTAAAATGTTGCATTTTTTTTATTGGCAAAATTTATAACACTGAAGCATTTCAGGATATTTTAGCCAAACTCATGAAGTCAAAATGGCAGGGAGCAATAAGAAATAAAATTTTAGTTGTGATTAATGTAGAAATAGCCACAGGACTGGGGAAATAGGAAAATTAATAAATGAACTGCAATTTATCACTGGTGTTTTTTGCTTATAAGTGTGTTTGTGCAATCCTTTTCTCTCTCTTAGAGACACTGAAACATATAAGAAATTTAACCTTTAGGAAAGAAATCTCCTTACAACTGTAATCCATTTGATTTTGCTTCCCAAGGCTGGCGAAAAGAGATACATGTCAAAGTATGTGCAACAGAAACCATGAAGGGAAATATAGATGTAGCCTTGACTGGAACTAATGGGTTCAGAAAAAAATATACCATCAACAAGTAAGTTTAATGTGGCTGTTGGAAACATGGCTCTGTCACTGTTAGCACATGGAATTTATACACAGCTTTTTTTTACATGTGTCACCTAGTTCTGTGTGATCTGTGATTTACACTGGTAATAAAAGCAGCTGATAATTGTTGGAAATTCCCTTTACTGCAGACTGTGGTGAAAATCTGCTGGTCCCTCTGCTCTGTATTTTCTTTTGTTTTGTGAGGCTGATGTTAGCATAGCAAAATGGGCAAGAGCTCTGTGGCTGCTGCTGGACTCAAACATGATTTGGTGATGTCTAAGACAAAGAGCTCAGTGATGTACAGTCATCTGATTATCCTCTCCTCTGGGGAATATGTGAATAAGAAAGTTGCAGCTTGGCCATGAACTGTGCTGGAATACGGAATATGGGATTCCTGTCCCCTCGGCCTGGCCTTTTCCTGTAAATGTGAATTTAAATCTCAATAAACAGATGCTGGTCAGCAACCCAGCTTCAATATTACAAAACCAACCTCCTCTGTGTTTGAACACAGCCCCATTACTGGTCTGTACCAGGAGTACCTTTAGTTATAAATACCACTGCAGCAATAAACCTACAGATAATTTCAATGTTAATGCCGCATTGCAGTGTGTGTTCTGTTAGAGTGAACAGTGATAGCACAGAAGGCACAAATGTAAACTATAATTTTCAATTTCCTTCATGGTTGAGAGCAACCCGAAACACTGAGAGAACTTTTTGACTTGGATTTATTTGAAGATAGATCTTATTTTTCAAAAGTAATGCATAGAATAAATCATGGCAATACTGACAAAGGCTGTGCTAACTGATATGTGTTTTTTCATCCTGAAAGGTACAGGAATTTCAGCAAATCCATAAAAAAGCTCATAAAATTCCAGCAGTAGCCCAACTCTCACGGCACCCCTCAGCTCATCTCCCTTACTGCCCATAGCCAAGTTTTCTTTTCCCCCTCATTTCTGTAGAACATAGAGAATCACTTCTGTGCTTTTCTTTTGGCAGGGGAACTTTCAAACCAGGCAACACATACTTGAACTACATTGATACAGAAATTCCTGGGAACATTTCAAAAGTTGAGTTTCTCTGGAAAAAGCAACTAGGTCATGCAGACAGAGGCTGCATGGGAGCTGAAGAAGTCAGAATAATATCTGGGGAAAATGGGAATATGTAAGTACATAATCTAATGATGTAAAGGTAGAAGTTTTCCTCCTAAATTGCATTTTCATGTGCCCAGGTCTCCAGTGGCACATAGCACAGAACACAGAAACAGCTCTGCAAAGTTCAACACTGTACCTGCCTGGGCAGGGTGCTTCATGCTGACTCCAGCTGAGCCAATGGGCCTGGCAGCCACAGACATTTGCAGGACATTATATACACCTTTGGAACATACCTCTCATTTAGTTTTAACCAAAATTAATCCAGTTTATGCATCCACTCCATTTTGTCATGTAAGTGGGAAAAATGGAGGGAGCAATTCCCTTCAAAAGCACGCTCCTGTCCCAAATGGAAATGCTAAGGGAGCCTGATCAGAAAGGCAAACACATCCTAAAAGTTAATAATTAGTCATGAACTAGTAAGTCTTAAAAAAGAAATTGATAACACACACTCTATGTTCTCAGTCTATTGGAACTTATGCTTTGGCCTAACATGAAATAAAACCAGGGTTTATATTGATTATGTTGGCTAGCTGCTACAAAAATATCCCATTTTACTGACAAATATTTCCTTAAACTCTCCTGGCTTCCCAGGTCTGTGTTCTGTGGGTGTGGAACTGTGCAGCCCAGCATGTGGCAAGCCCTGGCTCTATGCTGAGGGCCAGGAATGCCTGGAGCCCTGCAGCAACCCTCACCAGCTGGAAGAGGACACTGCAGTCAGCAGCAAAGCATTAACAAGGCTCTCTCAACAAACTTTGAGAAATTTGTCCAGCCCTCCATAAAAGCTGAATTTCCAAGTCAGTGCTGTCACCTTTTCTCCATGCTACACTCCTGTGAACTATGGTTACAATGACAGAAAACACATAGTTACTAACAAGCAGCTGGACTCTTTTCTATACCTGAAACAGGCACCTCCTTTATCAAAACTCTATTGTACTACTGAGGAACTTGAATTTTCTGGCAGCTTTCAAGAAAAAAAATCTATTTTCTCTTTGCCAGTGAAACTGAATTTTCCACCTCTACTTTGCCTTTGTGACAATGCTGAAGTCAGACTTGAGCTACATCATTTGGACTAACGTTGCCACTCCAAATTTGTCAAGCATTTTGATTGTACTGGTTAGCAAAACCAGACCACTAAGAGGTATCAGCATCAGCCAAAATAAGCTAAGGTTCCATTGTTTCAATGCAGGCTACCCACAAAAAAATTCTTTCATTTTTTAATTACCTGTCTGAGGCATGCAACAGATGTTTGCATCTGATGTGAGGTTTATCATTTGGGTGCAGAAATTAAGTGTATCAATCACATTGGGCAATTCTGTTGTGTCCCATCCTGACAACCAGCTATTCCAGAATGCTTCCAGTGAGGTTCACCAAAAGGTGTTGGTGTGTTACACAAGGCTGAATGTGGCTGATGAACAGGTGTGTTTCAAATTATGCAGCAATACTTTTGAGATGTCAGAACCCTGTCACGTCCTGTGAAGTTTGCTGAAGGATCTTGCTCAGGATGTTTGATAAATCAGGTGTCTGCCTTCTCAGAGTCACTCTTCAGTACCCTTTATTTATCATCTCCCCATGAGCAGGGTGGGACCAGAAACCATCATGAGCAGGAAATTCAACCTTCTTTACCCCTTAAGGAAACGTCTTGGCAAGATTCCCTTCTTGAGCAAGAAGGGGCTTCCCTCTCCTGTGCTCCCCTGGAGATATAAAAAAGCCCCAGGTACTTCTACACCGTTTGGAAATATCTGTAACTGGTAATTACAACATCTTGAACATCTTCTATAAACCATGCATGGCTCTCTGCCCCAGAGTTACACCAGTTAAGGAAACTATTATTTTGCCTTTCTTACAGTCAGGAACTGAAGCAAAGTAAATGTAAATATTTTGATCACAAAAACCTGCGCAGCAGGGGGAGGAACTGGGTTTTATGGTGCAAACTCTGTGATCAGTGCCATGTAAGGCATCACTCCTCACAGGAAGGAAACAAAGTCCTGCTGGACTCAAGATTTCTTTAAAGCCCATCCTCTCCTGCCTCCATACTTGACTGCGCCCCTTTTGCAATTCTAAAAACTAATTTGATGCTTTTATGAACATCAAATGTAACGAACATCAAATGTTATGAACATCAAATATAATAAATCATATTCTTTCAAAAATACAAGTTTCATTTTGTTTCATTTTAAGCTATAGATTTCAACAGTGTTCTGACAAAATGTGACAGCTCATTTAGGCTGCTGACTTGTGCTACAAGTGTTGTACAGCTGATTAGACCACTTAAAAATATGCATTTTCTCACCCAACTTTTTCAGCTAAAAATAGAACATTGCATTAATTTCTTCCCCTTGTTATATTTTCATTCTTGTCATATGCTATTTCTTGAGTTAATTTTTATTCTTTGGTATAGTAGACATCAACACTGCCCTTCTTTGCTAATATATTTTTAGACAGAACAAGAGAGATTTCTTTTTATGAGATAAAGGTGAAAAAACCCACAGTGACAGCAGCTGTGTGTTGCTGGTGGCAAATAATCGTCCTCTTTGTTTCTTTCTGTATGTAAAATTTAACATTCTTCCTAGTATGAAATCTTTGGATACTATCATTTCATATTAATGATACTATTCCAAATAATGCAAGGGTTTGATATTTCATGAGAACATCTGCCATTGACAAAGCTCTGGACAGGCAATTCTTTCATATCTTTAAAGCAAGGTAAGCCATCTTTTCAGAACAATTTAAATTGAATCTTTAAAATGTCAAGTGAGACACAGCACTCCATATGTTTGGCTGTCATGTGGAAAGGTAGTGCTTTTTAAAATCAAACGTGCCTCATTTCTCCAGGGATTTAAAGGACATATTATGATTTTCATTCTGTCTTTTACATTATTTAAATATTTTGCCAAATTTTAAGTGCTTCAGAATTACAATACAAATTTAATTTTATACTCCTTAAACACGTGTTCACTACAAAAATTATGCCAAATGTAAATTAATAAGAAAGCCATTATGAAGCTTTCAGCCCCAGGCACTTTGCTCTCTCTTGGCACTCTTTTGACAATGGGGTAACGTAAAACAACTACACAAACAAACCTCTTAAGCCTTTTATGGAAAAATGGACAGCAATAATTAGCAATCCAAAATATGAACTATCTGGTCCACTTACATTATCTTTATGTACTTTATATGAAAATAATTTTGGAAGAAAACACATTTGTCCTAAAGTCATATGTGCAGGTGTGCTGAAGAGACAGCAAGGGCCTTTTTTGTCAGAATTCTCTGATAACAAAAATAAAATACTCTACTGCATAGCACAGTAGTTTCTCTTCTTTCCAAAATCACAGCCTATCAAAATGCCCCTCCTAAATGTTTGTGAGCCCAGAACTAAAATAACAACAATAATAGAAATTAACTAAACAGGAATAATAGACAGAGACCTCAGTGTTCAGATTGGGCAGTTTCTCTTTTCCTACTTTTGATTTTATCTTAATCAGTGACTTTTTAGATTTTTTTCATGCTACTGTAATCCACGACAAGACATTGATAAAATCCTTGTGTCTGTTATACAGAAGATTAAAAACAAATCCTTGGAAGGTAATTTTTCTGAGACTTTAATGCAGTCAGGGTATTTCGTGAGGCCCCTGGGTCTAACAGTTGTTTGAGAGGCTGCTGGGACAGAAGCAAAACCAAAAATCTTTGTGCATGCCCAACATTTATTTGAGTTATTCTTCTATAACCAAAGCTGACTGGAGTTGGAGTTGCCACTAAAGAACTGACCTATAACTGACCTATCAGTAAATCTATCTGGGTGGAGTCTCTACAAAACTTGGGGCTTTCTTATTCTCCTTTTGTCATTACATAATATCAGGGACTTTTGTAATTTCAAGTAGTCTCCAAGCTGCTTTAAGATGCTCTGTTTCCAGTAATTAGGGAGCAGAAGTTGATAGCATGCCCAAATTTATTTCTGTGGCAAATTTTCCAGGACAAAACAGAGCCAATGATCTTTATCTTCAAATATCAAGGATATAAAAACTTCCAGAAAGAACATGCCTCATCACCAGCCCTTGCACAAACAGAGCACGCCCACGTTGCTGTGCTCAGGAACACAAACCTCTCCCAGCTGCCACAAGGGTCTTGCAACACTGGAAGCATAAGCAATATGTGAAAATACAGGCTGGCAGTGGTGTCATCCCAGAGTTTTTTTCCTTTTTTTTATGGCTCTAGGAAAGCTTGGGGCCAAGTGTTGATGTTCAGAGCTCTAGAGGATTAGCTTTGTTCTGAGCCACTGGGCTGTAGGTGAGCTGCTCAGAGCCATGCTTTTATCAGAATACATATTCAAGGTTTGCATCTGCCTTTCCATTTCCAAGGCAAATCTATAGTTATTCCCTTTATATCACCTGATTCATTCAAATAAGTTCAATACTCTAGCATTAATAGCAGATATTAATGCTATTAACATAGCATTATATAGCATATAGAATTCAGAATAATGAACTTTACCCTCTTCCCTTTAATTCTGCCCATTACTTGTAAAGAAAATCTGGCTGTCCCTAAGGACTCCCCTCTGCCTTGGATTACTCTCATCATTTGATCTAAAACTCCCTTTTCTAGTGCTATTTGCTTCAAATACTATACTCCATAAATCTCCAGCTCACAAAACCAATAGTTAATATTGACTTTGCTTGCTTTGAGTGATTTAATTAACAGCCAGCGTATATTATGGAAAATCATAAATATTTATAACTTCCAAAACATTATTTTATTTGTTGCTGTGTGATACTGGACAGGATATACTAAGGCAAATTGGGTTTGTCTCAATTCAATTTAAAATTTGTTCACTTGACCAGAAAGAAAACACTGGAGTTAAACAATAGAAATATGAAGCACATCTCTTATTCATGGCTCTGCCACTCAAATACTGCAGGTAAGATTCTCCAATGAGCTGAGTGGTCTTTGTCTATACATATTAGCAATTCTTTAGAGGAAGGAATACACAAAGCTACTTCCAGATGACCTCCATCCAAGCTAAGAAATTCATTAACCATCTTCAATCTAAAATTGAAATGAGAGCAAGAAAAATGTTGCTTTTACAGATTGATACACTTATCCTTCTATGAAAGCCACAGTAATTTATATATTGCTGCACTTGAAACACAGTTTCTGAGATTCCTTTGGAGAACATGATTCTCAGTGAGTGTTTTGATTCTCTTTTTCCTACCTATGTGAATGCCACTGCTACAAAAAAGGATTTATGGCCTTGATAATTCTCAGGCTGACATTTATAAAACCACTGGATGTGTTCACTTGCACATTGTCAGAGGCAGCTGCAAAAGCCAGACTTTTCTTCCTGCCCACTAAAATCTGTTTTCCTCTTAAGACATAGAAACAGGCCCAGAAAAAATTACCATTCCTAAAAGGAGCTACACCTCAAAAGCCTACAACATGGGTTAGAAATTACTTTTGCTATTAATTCTGATTTGTTGTACTAGCCTACATTAATTTAATCACACCATTGTGATTAAAAATACTCTCTGAAATACACAGAGAGTGAAACTCAGTGGCACTGTTTCAGCACTCGCACACAAAGACTAACTCTGTGGAAATAACAGTAAAATATTTGAGCATATCTAGAAATCCTGGTCCCCTAAAAATGTTTCAAAGGGGTCTGATCACCACACAAAGATGGCCATCAGATTCTGAAGGAGTCTCATCATAAACAGAGGCACCAGTTTCAGTGGCTGCTTTGCATTTGAGTTACATGCCAGAATTTTGACACAAGGCACATGAGGGCACATGATTCCTTATCTCTTTTCCTTGGCTCCCCAAACTCATTCCTCCCCCGATCTATCTCATGAGCTGCCTTGCTCTGAGCAGATATGTGTCCCACAGCTGCTGCCAAATCTCCATCTTCCAGTCAATGAAGGTAGACTTGAGTGTCAAGAATTTCTTATTAGCTGGATCTCTTCTGTCTTATCTGAAATCACACACACATTGTCAGTGTAAGCAGAAATTAAATATGAGATGCCGTCCCTTACTGGCCAGTGCTTCCCCCACATTCCTCTCAGACTTCTTTCTAATGATTATTTTCATATATCTCACTGCCTTGCACCACTCCACCAAGAACCAGACCCAGACTCAAACATTCCTGTAGGTGCCATGTGCCACAGGGACTGACAGACACTCTTGACTCAGTCTCTCCAATGCCTTGCAGGCTGATTGCCTTACATACAATTCAGTATATGGAGGAACATTTTTTTGGTGTAATTTCTGAAATATCTTCTTTCAGGCAATGCACATATCTCAGGACCACAAATTGGCTCCTTATGTGAACCACAGATCCAGCCCAAGTTACTTCCTGCCCTCAGGCACTTGCACCACTCCCTGATTAAGGGTGACAGTCACTCCTACCCAGGTGATGATGGCAGCACCCATCCTGCAGATAGCACTGTAGGGACTTGAGGCCTCGCTCAGGAACTGAAAGAACTGGGTTCTGACATGGCTGTGACTCACAGTCTCCAGAGCACAGAAGAGAATCTGGGATTTACATGATGGACAAGTCGTGAAAAGATGAATGACATGATTATCATCACCCTATCCTTCTCCTGGAACAGTTCTGAATGAAAGTGCCTGTGGTTTCTCTGATCTAGGTGGATCACAATAATGTCAGTTTACACCAGTTATATTCAGAGCATGCCAGCTGGTAAGAGAGCTTGGTACAGAGACATCAAATGTGTAAATCCCACATGGCCTAAGAGGACATAGATTAGACAAAATGGGAGTGGGTAGACAGAGCTTGAGGAACTTCACTAGTAAAAACTGAGATACTTATATTGCCCCTAAGTTCTAAGACTATTTTCCCTATTAATTTCTTTTAAAAGAAGCTAGTCTTCCCTTGATTAAAAAAAAACATTTTAAAATATAAAGAGGTTTGATTATATGAAAATGTACAAAGGTGTCCTGTGACAAGGCATGTTCACCAGGCAGCTAACAGAAAGACAGCTGGTGATTGCTGGGGGGGAACACAGAGCAAGGAAATAAAGCTGCTCTGAACCGGCCGGCAGTGGAGGGTCAGTCATTACCTGTAACACGAGCTCACAATAACCAGTTAACCCAGGAGAGCATTCCATGTTGGCTGGGATGAATGTCACACACAACAACCCCTCTGAGGGGGCTCAAACGGCCTCATTTTGCTTTTCTTCAAACTAACAAAACTTCAGGAGGGGAAAATGTTGCTGAATTACACACGAGGAGAGGCGAGGAAAGGCAACATCTGTTATACCCAGCATCGAGGGGATCACTCGTACAAAGGCTCTCGCTCACCCACACCAAGCCTGTAATTAGACACCGTGTGGGCAGGTCTGCACCTACTGTCGTGGGACTGATTCCAAGTGAAAAAGGCCAGTAGCCACCAGGATTTGACAGGGAGCTGGCTGAACAGAGCCTGCAAAGCACTGACCCCTTCTGCATTCACAGTGGTAAGTGCTGAAAAATTGCTGGGGTTTGGGGATGGGTGTCTGTACGAGCTGTAGGTCGGGACTTCAAGGACTCCTTAGCTTAAAAATAGCCAGGCTGAATGGTGTGGTCTGAGTGAGCATGCAAAAAGCAAACAGCAGCACTCAGAGAGGGACCCTGGGCAGCAGCTAGGAGGCTTAAAACTTTTCAATTCCAGGAAATCCCAGTAGGGGATGAGAATTTCTGGGCTGCGACAATGCAACACAGCCAGGAAAACAGGGTGGATTCAGTGGGGCTAAGGTAATTTGAGGCTGAATATATCCCTGTTTTTAAAGGAAGAAGCAAATGACAGTATTTGCAGATGGTAGCTGGACTTCTTTCATCTTTAAGGAAAATGCATTAAAAACACAAGTAACAGCAGAAATTAAAAAGGAGGATAAAACAGGCTACATATTTAAGCATTATTAGGGCCACAGAAAATTTAAAGGGAGAATGGAAATGGGGAAGAATTCTAGAGCTGTTTTGTGGAAGAAGGTGAAAAAAAGACTTTTTTTGGTAGACTACTGTGCACAGGGGAACTTGAACTAGTCATTGGGAAGGGCTATTCTGCACTTCAGAAATGGCAAAAGGACAACAGTGTTGGTCTTGGAGTTGACTAAGTTTAAAAGCAACCTAATCCTGGAGATGAACAGTGGAGATCAGCTGGGGAGGACAGAAAAGTGGCCAGGTGGTGGCTGCAGGTCAGCTGAAGGCTCCCTGGTTACTCAGAATTGGCACAGCCACTTCCTAAAACTGAATCACTTTTGTTGTTGGTTTGTTTGGGGTTTTTTATGATGCTTGTAATCAGATTAAATTATCATAATTGTCTCTGTAAACTTGAATGTATGAATACCATGTAAGGTCAAGGTGAGAACCCTATTATTTAGGAAATCTGAGCAAATACTGCATAGTAGGAAGCCAGACTTGTTATTAAATATGTTTTCTTCACAGTTATCCTACAATTTCCTAAGTTGTTCACCAGTTCTAAGCAACTGACCTAAACAACTTACTTCTTACTGCACCCTCCAACATACCTACCTAACCTTTTATTGGAGCTCTTCCCACATTAAATGTCTCAAGAAAATAATTTGCATCACTATTCTGAGTCATTCAGGTCAATGTCCTAGTCCACTGTTTCAGATTCAGTTTAAGAGGTCAATTGGTACTCAGAAAAATCTCCTACCCAGACCAGACAATGTGTGTGAGCCCTGCCTTGCCATGGCTATGGCTTTGGAGGAAGAAAATTTCCAAAAGGTTCTGCACATCTTTGTTCTGCTACAAAATTGATTTCTCTCATATTAAATTTGTGGGTTCCAGAGCTGTTCAATTAAGAGCCGTTTCCTCCTGCAGAACTTCACTAAAAGCTGGTGAGCAAGCAGGAAAGGAGGCTGACCAATGTCAAGATGATTTTTACTTGTTAGTGCTCATCTGTACTGAAGCAGTGTCAAAGAACCTTCATCCAGAATCAGGACCCTGCATTGGGCTGTTCATGGGGAGGAGCTGGAGATGAAATTAATTCTTTCACAGCCATGCCAATTACTCTGCTACCTGAGTTATCACACCATATCACCAGCATTTTCCTCAGTACTCTGCACTCCAGTTTTGAGTATTTGATAGTTATTTAATAGTCTGCTCGGGTACTGTGCCTGAGCCACTGATTGTAGGCTGTGCCTAGGAAGAAATGGCATTCTTTGTGTGCTTGTATAGAGTGGGCTGAAGAACAAAATCACATTCAAATAAATAACTAAAAATCATATTGTACTTTCAGGGATTTGCATATATAATAGAGGATAAATATGTACATGATCCCATTATGAGGCCTAAAGATACTATTGTAATTTTTTTTCATTTTCTTTCTGTTACCATTTAAAGTAATGTTCAACACTTGGGTGTGCAATTAGTTCTCTAAATGCCTCACACTCAAATCCAAGCAAGAATTTGCTGGGAGAACAAGAAATTTAACCTACAACTCCTATATCCAAAGTTTATATGTTAAACTCTGGATGGGTTCTCCTCCTTTGTATTGATTTACAATTTTAACTGAATGCTGAGCCAAACTGCTGAAAAACAAGAAAGAAATAAAACAGTGGAAAGAGAGAACTGCAAAGATATTCTCATTCTCTGCTTAAGGACAGTGCCTGTGCAGGGAATAGAGGAAGTATGGCTGCAGTGGTAAAGCAAGAAAAAAAATGGGGAAAAAAAAATCACACATCAAAAGGACCTGAAAGAAGGTAGAGAACTTAAACTTCAGTACTGAAGGGATAAAGCAGACCTGAAAACTGGAAAGTAGTATTCTCCCAATTTTATGTGTGGAAACAAAGAATAACAAGTTCCTTGGCACTTCAAAAGTCACTACTAACACATAAGCAAGACTTTAAAGGTCTTTTCAGTTACAGCTTCCTCAAATGTTCACCTGAGATCTGCAAAGATGACATGCAGTGTGACAGCATTTAATTTCCCAGACACCAAAAAACAGTCCTACATCCAAAAACTCTACTTTTTTTTTACTATACTTTAGCCTAGATGTCAGCATTTTTTCAGTCTGAGCGCACGTCCAGTACTATCAATTGTTGAAAGCTGGCATTCAGTGTAATGCCAGAAACTGATTCCTCTAAAACCTTTGTCAGTGATGATCCAAGCATGAGCATTGAGGTAAAAAAGATCCCTGAAGCTAAAAAACCAAAATCACACCTTGATCGTGGTAAGCTATATGATATGATAATGATATGATATTATATGTTATATGACATGATGGTTCACAGTAGCAAGGACTGTATTTGTAAATCCAGGAGCTGCCTTCTAGCTCTTCCAACTAAAGCCTGAAATGCAATAATTACTCAATTTTTAATCTACTTAATCCATGCGTTTAATTTTAATCTACTTAACTGTTGTAGTATCGCATGTGTATAATTTTACTTTCTTAATCAAAATATCAAGTGGCAGAGATCTTCCTAAAATCCGAGTATCATGTGGCTTAAAATGTTGATCTTATAAGACTGTCAGTTAGTTTGTCATGTCATGTAAGTGAACTTAATTACAGAGCTTAATCTTTTAACAGTTCTTCACGATTTTTCTTTCATGAGTGAGTGGAGAAACTCCCCTGTGGAAAATTTCATTATTCTGCCCCAGGCTGATGCTGGACTGAAATTCAACAGGTCTAAAATTCCTCAGGTCATTCATCCTAGTTTTTTTATGTAATACCATATTAGTTTCCTTCAATTTATGTATCTGGACTTTTCTTACAAATCAATAACTTAAAACAAAAAATACCAATAGATTTTTGATAGTTTCCTTTTTTTAAGAATCTCAGCTATGAGTTACTGAAGTCCAGTGATTTTTGAATTTCCAGTTCCAATAGCTATTCTACATCAGATCTAAAATTATTGTCTGAACAGAGAATTACTGTGAATTCATTATTTCCCTGCTGTGAATTTCACCTGGTTTTGGTAAAGATAGACAAAAAAGATATTGTATCTTCTTAATTATTTCATGCATCAAATATTTTTCCTTAATTCCAATGCCCATAAATTATACATGTTGACATTGTTAATTTCCCTATGAAATCTGTGTAACTTTTAGCCACTAATTCCAAGTTATCAATATTGCTCTTTTTTGCACCCCTGCTTTCTTCTCATTTCTTTCACTTTACCAAGTTACTCATATGTTTTTAATTTATTTTCCATTACTCTTTTTTCAGCATAAAGATCTCTAATTCTCATTAAGGAAAACAGCAGCCATCTTTGTATGCTGGTACTGCCCACCAGAAAAAGAGATAACAAGGGTTATAAGAGAATGGTAAGTAAAATTCGTAGCAATTCAATATATAACAAATGTTGCTTAAAATGTTAAAAATATCTATTTATGGCAGTGAAATAATTGGGTTAAAATACTGAAGATGAGAACTCCTGAGATTTGGCTTTTCTTCTCATGAAGGCTCTGTGTGCTTGCTTGTGTGTATGTCCTAAGGAAGGTGTGTGGGCACATGTGTAGGACTTAAAAATACACTGCAGACAGTGATTATGCAGACTTTCTCATATCTCCCCAACCCTCCACTGTGGCCCATGAATCACTGATTGAGCAACGGTGTCCTGAAGGTGACTTGATGTCCTGTTGTGAGGAACAACCACTGCTCCAGTGGAGCTTTTATACAATAGGAGCAGGCTGGGAATATTTGCAATTCTTTTTTTCTAGGTTGAACATCAATTTATGAATATTTAGTGCAGGTGTTGCATGTCTCCTGTGCCTTGAGATGTTACCTGAGCTCAGCATGGAGCAGCCTCCTGCCAGCAGCACTGGGTAGGCTGAGCTCACATTCACAAACAAGTTGTTCCAGTTCCTCTTGTTCAGCACTACGCCTCCTAAATGCCCAGTGAAAGAATTTTCAAATTGCATGCTGTCTGAACTTTTTTTACATAGTTTTTTAACCTCTTTGCAATCTTTTTTTCATTAACATAGACTGATACAGAAAGGCTCCCCACTAAAAAATTATCTTCTACTCAAACTACAACCCTCTTAATTAATTGTATCAACTTTCTCCAATTGATAAAATTTCTGCTACTCCTTTTATTTCCCTGGCCACATGTACATTTCTATTTTCTGCCCTCAAAGGAAGATCCTTTGAAGGAAATTACAGATCACTTTTATTTGGCAATGATCTCCCACATCTCCTTAAATCATTACTTGCCTTTCAAGTTTTGGGTCTGAAAAGAAATTCTACTCTCCTTCCTGCTGTAGTGTTCCTGACAGGGACTGTACATCTCCTGGGTGGGAGGGTTGTCCATTAATATTATATATCCTGTGGAGCTCTCCAATTCATTTGATGAGTCACATCAGCTGTGATTTTCCTGCACTGTCATCAGGTTCTCATCACGATGATGGGCACCATGACAGACATTCCAGCTGGATGGAGCTGCTCCTTCTGGCTGACAGCTGGGACCTCTCTGTTCCTGCCCTTCACCAGCTGCTTAGAATAGCTCCTGATCCTTTTCTCTCCTATTTTACTGCCAGACTTCCTCTCTGCTTTCCACTCTCCTCGAGCAGATACTTTTCCTCTCTGGTAACTACATCAATGGACAAATTACGTTTAGGGTCAGAACTGTATTTCTAAGGAAATTTCAGGATTCCTCTCAGCTCTGCACTTTGCAGCTCCTGCTCACTGCTGAGATATTCATCCTCACTCCTCTGCCCCAACACACAAACAAAACAAGCTCTTACCAAACAGGGACTTCAGAGTTTATTAGAGAGTGCTCTGACCTGTCCCGTTTGGCTTTGTTAGGAAACCATGTCATTACAGCCAAGTAATCCCACTTCCATCAAAAACAAGCACAGAGGTGGATCACACATTCCTCCTGTCTGACACATGTCACACAAGCTTCCAGGACAAATTCTGTAAAATTCCCAATTGATTCTGAAAGCATTTTGTAGTGTCAGGGACCTTTGGAGGGTTGTGTTTCTGGCTTTCTCACATCTGTAAAAACATCCCTTGGAGAGTGCTATGCACATAGTGAGATTATAATCACTGAAATTATCACTTTTTCTTAATATTTCTAATGAGCTATCTCAGTGGCCAGGGGGGTAACTCAAATTTTTGGTTTAAAAGTAAAGCAGTATGTTGGAAAAGGGATGTGGGTGCCATAGGAAACACCTAAAAGAGGAAATTGAGAACAGTGAATGAGGCAAACAAGAGGGGAGGAGGTGAAACTAATGGAAGTCCTGCCACGGAAAAGACCAGCAAAGAAAGTGTAGAGGAAAAGAATCTGATCAAAGCTTTTCTTGCAGTGAGGGGCTCTCACCTCTCCCACCAAAGCCAGAAAAAAAAAATCAGGATCCTGTGATCTGATTGACTCCAGCAGCAGCCTGCATACAGTATTGTCTGTGCAAGAAATGCAGTGAACAGCAAATCTGAGTGGTGGGGAAGGATCCCTTCCCACATCCTGCTGGGAGCACTCCCCCTCAAGCAGCCCAGGATGCTGCTGGCTGTGGGGCACATTTTTTATGGTCAATTGGTATCTGCCAGGACCCCCAGGCCTCTTTCTGGCTGATGGGTCCCCTCTGTGGGCAGACCAATGTGTGAGGCTATTCCTCTTCAGGTGAAGGTCTCTGCATTTCTCTTTGTATTACACTCTTTTAAAAAGGACAAAACACTCAAAATAAACTGCTTAACCTGTGTATTCAATTTGCTTTAGGTGGTTGGAATGTGGATTGTTGCGTTTTATCTCCTTGGCAGAGTAGCAGGTGAGAAATTGTATCTTTAAATACTGCCACTAGAAAGTGAATTCAGATGAAGTGGCACATAGCAGATGATGACTGTTATTTTCCTTTACATTGAAATTGTAGTATGATTTGTGGGTCATTGTAGGGCAATGTCTGTTACAGCACATGGAACTAATGCTAAAAAGCTCTGCTATGTTTAAAATTTATTTTAAGAGTGCAAGAGACATAACTCTCTGCTGAAAAACCACAGAGAAATTCAGAGTTGCGTGTCCTACTTTTATCAAGGCAATGCAAGATCTATCTTTACAATGCTGTTCTGTACAAAGAACTGACCAGCAACAGGATGTTCAGCACACCAATGCTAAAACATAAAAGTTGAGTGTAAGTGAGCACAAGACCCACTTGATCTAGAAAAAACTACTAAATTGAAGGAAATATTCACATCATTCTTTGTACAAGGTTACCTTCATTCCCATGACAGAGACACAATGCTTTGGAGTAGAAGGTGTGCAGGAGCAATTCTAACAAGCATTTCTTACTAGGCTGTTTTTTAAAAAGGAGCTGAACTAATCCTTTACAAGCCTAGAGAGTGGTGTCAAAACACTGTGTGGGTCTTTACTTGGTTTATTTAGCTCTGCTTGTGTTTCCACTTGAGACAATAGACACAAAGGACACATAAATGACCTTTAAAAATTCATTTCAATCAATCATGAAATTAATCCAAAAATTCAAAATCAGCAATAAAATTAAATCCTTAGTTTTTTGCTCTTCAAACTGCTTTAGTCTCAAATACATCATCAAGCAAGAGAATCATTCATATAAACAAGTTGTTTCTTCTGCTCTAGGTAAAGAAGTTTGCTACCCCAGGCTTGGCTGTTTTACAGATGACCCACCCTGGTCTGGGGTACCAGGGAGGCTTCTGACAGGTTTGCCTGATTCTCCAGAAGAGATGAACATCACCTTCTCTCTCTACACCAGAGAAACAGGAAATAACTCACAGGTGATATTTATTTTTAACATCAAAAGCTGACTGCACCTAAAAATGTTTTTTAACTTGTTACAAAGTCTGTGTCAGTCACCATAGGCAAACAAGTCAGAATCAGAAGTTAGTTTGAAGATACACTAATGAATACACTTTGGGGTAAAACACAAAAAAAATGTTATGAATGAACTGTAGGGCACAAGAAGTTTCCTGGTATTTTCCTGAAAGTTTAGGATATAGGTTATGGCAGATTACCTTTTGCATGTATTTAAGTCTCTGAGGATAGTTGAAGCAGATAGGATACACTCAGCAGCAGGTTGCTCAGCACTTCTGTTGCTGATAAAATAAATCAAAATACAGCTTCCATTACTTCTCATTAAACTTCAGCATATCTATGATCTAGGACACAGCCCTTCCACACCCAAACTCCCTGAGCTCACATCACAGCCCTTGCATTTGTCTGAAAACAATACAGGCAGATAACATTCTCAAGGAAAAATAGATAATTAAGTAGCTTGCAGCAATGTATGAAGATCAGCTTCACCTTGCTGCATGCAGCCCTCGCATGAAGTTCTTCCAGCCTTTCTGGAGTGGCTAATGAGAAAAACAGGCTGCAGCTTGGAAGCAGAGCAGCACACTGAAGCCAAAGGTCAGGTCAGGAAAAGGACAAGCTGGAGCAGGAATTGTGGAGCTGGTGGGCTGCTCCCTGGAGAAACTCATCACCTCAGGCCAAGAGACACTCTGTGACCATGTGGCACTTGTAGTTGCTTCATATTCTGCTAAAGAGGGTCCTTCATGCAGAAAAGATGGGAGCAGCAAAAACCACAAGGGCACAATTTCTGTGGAAACGTAGTAGAACTTAGAAAGATGAGATTTTTGGTCCCTGAGTTCCAAAAACCACAGACTTTGTCCTGTCAAAGTAGAGCCCTTTCAGTCCTGAGGGTATGGCCTAGCTGACTTCTTTAAATGTTCAAAAGTAGGAACAGATAAAACCTTTTATTTTTTTTTAACCTATAGGTGATCTCGGCGATAAACTCCTCGACCATCCAGAAGTCACATTTTTCCTCACACAGGAAAACCTCTTTCATCATTCATGGATTTGGCAGCACTGGAAAAACAGGCTGGGTGGTAGAAATGTGCTTGGTATGAGACAATATCCTTTGGTCCCAACAGCTCTCTTGGTGTCCTTTAGGCATTAATGTCCAATGACATAATGTCCAATGAATTTTACAGTTCATTAGGCAGTAGAAGATACAAACCAAGAATTAAATTTCACACACACCAGTGTTCCCACTCGGGAAGATCCAGCATATTAAGGTCCCTTGGTCCTCTCTGACACCGTTTTCCTCTAGAGTTCCATTCACAAACCCTGCAGATCAGATCAAGGCAATAACTGAACAGAGCTGTCCCCAGCCTCTACAGCCATGTGCAGACATGGGATTAGACACCAGTTCACAGCTGCTCCCAGTAGCAGAAACTGAGCCTTCCTTCAGTCCAAAGGCCCTCCTGACTTGTAAAGCTCAAGTTTCAGTCTATAAATACTCCCCTGCTTCACCACTATTTCATCCTTAGAGAAAAACAAAAACCAACCCAAACAACAAAACCCAAACAAACAAACATAAGAACACCACAAAATTTTTGCTTTTTGTTTGATTACAGAGTCCAGTGGAAACAACATTTCAAATATGAAATGTGGAAGCTCCCACAAAATCAGCAGAGTGTACCTTGGCTCTGGCAGACAAGCAAGATCTGCTCTGCTTGCTGTTGCTTCTGTCCTGGCAGGGAAAAGGCCAAGCTGGGAGAAGACACCATTGGTTACTAAGTCACAAATTGGCAGCACTACTTCTGTTCACAAATCTATGAACACTTTTAATCTGAAATACTAAATTTCCTTTTTCTCTTTTTTTTCAATTGAAAAGAAACAGCAATTCTTTCTGGCATTCTACACTACAAACTTATGGTCCCCACAGGAGAGGAGTCCAGGATGCATTGTTTCACTTCTGTTTTCCTTGCCACTCACCTTTAGCTGTTTTTCATGGATTAATTTTTGTTACCACTCCTTGTTCTATCTCAAACCTTAAGTGAGCCTTATTCACAGAAAACTGTAACTGCAGACTAACACATGATTCTTCCATGGGAAAAAATCACTATCTCTGCAGGACTCTCACCAGTACCAAAGTGACCAATGCTTTCTTTGCTGAAATAGAACCTTTCTTCTCTCCTCCAAATTTTTTTAAGTCTGATATGACTTTCACAGTTTTAAACCCAGTTGGTAAATAAGACAGTATACTTCTTACACAATTCAGTTAAACTACCAACATCCCTCAAAGAAAGTCACAATACTGTACATAGAATTTACTGTGCAGTTGTCTGGCATTTCAGAAGCATTTCAAATATAGTAATTGTGTACAAAGTAAAATATTTTAATTACAGTTTTAATAATTGATATTTTTTTGAGGAATGGCTTGTTACATTCTGTCTTGTAAGAAGACGTGTTTCAGTGGTACAGGCTACAGTGAAGAGTCTCATTTAATAAAGAATGAGAAACTTCATTATTATGTTGCATTTTAATTCCTTATTCCAGTTTAAGTTGAACCTCTGATTGTTATTTTGTTTCTTTAAATTTTGCTTTGTGTGTTCCCACGTCAGCTGTTACTGGAAGTGGAAAACATCAACTGCATTGCTATGGATTGGAAAGAGGGAGCAAAAGGCACCTACGTCAGTGCAGTGAACAACATCCGCGTGCTGGGGGCTGAGATTGCTTATTTCATAACAGCTCTGCAGGTAAAAGACCCTGCTTTACCACCTGCAATTCCTCTCTGCACGTGGTGGGGTGATGAAACTGCTGCTTTGGGTTTGAACCTTGTCCAATACTGTCAGGCAGGGCTGTACAGTTGAGATCCAGCTAATTATACTAATTATCTGCCCTGTGAGGATTTCTCACAGCCTCAAAGGACACAAATGAAGCTGAGACTGAGGAGATGTGCCTATTAATTAGAGACAGTAGGTGGCAACATCTCCATATGATGTTACAGGCAAGCCAGCATTCCTTGGAAATCAGGCGAGTTCAGTGCTCACCAGAGTTTCCCAGAATTATATACCCATGCCAGAAATGCATTAATATCTCAGCTTAGCACCACCAAAACGAGCAGTAGCTGCCTTACTTGGTAACTGCATGTTTGCTGCCTACAGGCACCATAAACTGTGCAGTTTCCTCCTGGCTGTGAGCCTCCTGTTCCCAAAGGCAGGGGTTCACTTTTACACACAGAGTGCAGAACTGCTCACTTGCAAGGTTTGTGCAGCAGCATTTCCCACTGATTCAGAAAGACTCAGGGGTACTTGGAGCAGCTGAAAATCAGAGTTTTTCCTGGCACTGGACTTGATCCTGGCCAGGAGCTGTTCATCTTAAAGTTCAGCAAGAGGAAGTTCAGAGTCCAAGTGCAAAGTGCCAGCCTTGCAAGAATCTGAGGCTCAAAGAAGACATCACCAAAATCTACTGCTCCTTCCCAGGAAAATCATGTGTAGCCTCACACATTTGGCTCCTGGATCTTTCTCCTCTATGTATAAATATCAGGTCATTTGAAGATGTGTTCAGTTTCTTCTTTACTGTCTCTGTTACTGCATCATGTGCAGCCTAGGGCACCCTTTCCTCCCTTACAAAAATGCATAAATGATGCTTAGACTTCCTTGTCTTTTCCCTAGTTCAAAAATTTCCGGACTTCCATTGTCAGAAAGGTTCAGCTGCATTGTAAATGGAAGCACTGCAGTAAAATGTTTTCAGAGGAATTTGCTATCTAATAATAAAGGCAGACAGGCCCATTCTCCAGATCTGCTTTAATTTTGGTACACACATTACAAAATTTAACTTTAAAAACTCAAGCAATTAGCAACTTTGTTGGTTTTGGTTGCTACAAAACTCAATGAATATGTCCCCTTTGTCTCTCTTTCCACCTTCAATGCAAGTGTAATATTTCAGCAGTGCAGGGCTTGTACAGGTGAGACCTGGCTAAGAGGAGAATGGATGTCACCCCACCTGAGCCTGGCAGTGAAAATCTTATCCATTATATGATCACATATTCTAAATAGATATGGAGAATAGATATGTGACAAAAATAGGGCTGCAAAGTAGAAAAAATAAAGAAAAAAGTAAGATCAATTTTATGGAAGATGACATTAGGCATTGATCCAAATGGGAAAGATGGTCTGTATTTTGTCACACAGGATAATGGAATACAGCAAGCATATGCCAACACTACAACAGTGAACCCTTCATCACTATGCATGTTAAATTCCAGATGGGATCATTTTTCTGTCAATTCTTAGTGTAATTTAGGCAGCAATTAACTCAAGGAACTCCCCCTCTGTTTGCTATGCAGAAAGTCAGCCTAGATGTTTCCAGAGGCCCATAATGTCAGACCTTCTCTTTGCTTGTTATTCAAAGCCTGTGTTCTTATCTCCTACCACCACCACCACCACTTTAATGATCAGAAAATGTTCGGGTACTCCCCTTACGAAATCCATTTAATTGGCCACAGCCTGGGAGCACACGCTGCAGGAGAAGTGGGAAGAAGGATCCGAGGCATCCGACGGATAACAGGTAATGGATAACTCTGCTCACCAAGATGCAGAGCTAGCAGCGTGTGTTTAAAGGAAAAAAAAACTTGCAACACACTGGTCTGTAGACTGGAATTAAATTACTGGCAGTGCTGGAGATACCTTTCATGAGAGCAGGCAAAATTTTATGCTTCTCAGAAACAGGGTCATTATTACATCTTTTCTGTTTAGGTGAAGTACTCTTCAGTGGAAGGACGAGTATAGCTAACATGTTTGTAGCATTACTATCCTTCCCTGGGTTACAACAAGCCAAAGACAAAGCAACAAGAACCTTTAGTGTTCCCTATTTACAGCTTTAGAGTCCAGGAATAAGTCCATGGGCAGTAAATGCCTCCTTCCAATCAATGGAAAAAATGGAAATCAATGGAAAAAATATTTTACTTCTCTTGGAATAAGTTTTCAGAAAGGTTCACAAAACCATACTATTTGCATATTTTTTTATAGTTTAGCTTGGAATTCACATCATTATTGGGCTTGCCTTTTGCAAAACTAAACATCTGATTTCATGAGTTGGCAAAAGATATATTAACGTGTGCAACACTTCTCTCTCTCCCTCAACCACTAATTGTGGGTTTTTTTAGGTTTAGACCCTGCTGGTCCCTATTTTGAAGGTACTCCTCCCATGGTGAGACTGGATCCTACAGATGCAAACTTTGTTGATATTATCCACAGCAATGCTGCTCACTTTCCTGCAGCAGGTAAGTGCTCCTGTGCCAGCGGGCACCTGCAGGGATGGGCATGGCACCAAGACACTGACACCTTCCCGTGCATGTCTCAGGGTTTGGAATGTATAACACCACTGGGCACCTGGACTTCTACCCAAATGGAGGAACTGTGATGCCTGGATGCACTGATTTAATTCCAGAGATGAAACAAAGTGATTTTGAAGCCATTATTGCAGGTAAACATACAATTGCAACACACTTACTATTTTATTTTTGTTCAGTTCTGAAACACGAATGGCAAAAATTGCCCACTGTTTGGGAGAAAACAGGAAAACAAAATTGTTATTTGCCTGTTTACTCCTAAGTTAAAAGGGAAGTAAGAAACAACAAAGGCTGGAACAGAACAGTGCTCCACAGAGAACTCTGCAGGGAAAGGAGGTGTCACACATGCCTAAGCTTTGCTTCTGTAATTTGAAATCAGCTGCAAACCCCAAAAAGGCTGGAAGCAGGGGGTCTGCAGGTCCAACAACCCCAGCAGGAGACTTTCCAGGGTGAGAAAGGCCAAATCAGCAGCGTGACAGCACCACCTCTGGTTTCTTGCAGATGCTGTAAAGGACATCCAACACTTCTAAGGCATGAATTAGGTAAAAGCACTGAGGTTTCCAGGGACTGTACATGCCTCACCTCTGAACTTGAGACTTCTCTGTTTTCAGAGATTTTGGACAGTTTGGAGGGTTCTCCATGGTCTGTTAAGGCCTTAAAACTGGAACAAATGTTATCTTGCTATGACATCTCATATATATATATATGTATATATGTATGTATGTATATGTATATATGTGTGTATATATGTATATATGTCTGTCTTCTTAAAGGGACTATTACATCATAGCAAACCAATGCATCTCACTTGAAATCTTAGGGTAATGGTGCACCATTCTCCAGACAAAACACAAAAAGCCAGCAATTTCTTGTGCAACTAGAAATTCAGACCAAAAAAGAAATTATCACAGGCCCATGCTGCTGTTCTGTTGTGTGCCTGAGCTGTTTCCATGGTGAGACAAGTGCAACTCTTGCAGAGGGTAACGGGAGGTTGTTTTATCAAGGCTCATAAACTTTAAACCTTTTTCCAACAGATGCTACACTCTTTGGGGGGTGCCACCACTCACGCAGCCACGAGTTTTATTTTGCAAGTATCCTCTACCCCAGTGGCTACCTTGCATATCCCTGTGACTCATATGAAGACTTTAAGCAAGTAAGTATTTCAGCCCAGGAAGGGGGGAGGTGTAAAGCAAATATTCCAGGTCTCTGGAGCAGACAGCACTTAGATGCTGGTGGCTGGGGTCCCATGGTGTGGCTGGGTAGGAGGAAGCACAGGACACAGCAGTTCCACTATTCCACTCTGGAAAAGGAATCCTGAAGCATAAATGGTGTCACCAAAATACTGGGGACAAAAATGAAAGCTCGTGGAATTCTCGCCCCAAACCTTTACGCAAAGGGAATGTAAGTTAGGTAGATGTATCCTACTGATTCCTACATTTAGAGGCTCCAGAATCCTTGGCTGCTCTCTAATTTACATTGGACACTGATTAGAGCACCTAAATACACTTCTGAACGATGCTCCTTTCATTTCCCCCATTTGTGAATGCAGGCAAGTTCCCCTTGACCAGGAGGGTAAAACTGGCCTATACTTTGCACTAGAATCTAACCGAAAAATATTTGAGCTAACAAGTTTCAGGCTATTACCATACACAGGCATCAGACCTGCTCATTCTACACTCTCTTGGGTGCAGGAGCCATTATCTAAACCAACTTTGTCAGGTTGTGGTGTTGAGTTATGAAGACACACAGTACTGCCACAGCTCTGCAAGATCAGAACAGCATCTGGAGCCTTCATTTCATAAGGGCTAGCATGAAAAACAATATTCCTCATTAACTGATGATCTTATTTTCCCTAGGGACTCTGTTTCCCATGTCCACAGGAGGGATGTCCAATGATGGGGCACTATGCTGACAGATTCCCAGAAAAATTGAAGAGGGTAGACCAAAAGTATTTTTTAAATACTGCAGCAGATGAGCCTTTCGCTAGTAAGTGGAAAAGGTTTGTTACAAGTTTGAAAAGTGCCATGATGTGATTTACAGCCCTGCACCTGTGCTGCTTCTATAAATAACTGCTAATAGTCTGACAGAAAATGCTACATTACTTGTGCAATGTAGCATTCAAGCTCACCAATGATAGTCTGGATTTATTTGTGGTTTTATTTACGCAGCTTGGAGACAAAAAGTGTTTATCAAATTGTCTGGTGTAAAGAAAACAAGGGGAGACATAAACCTGGTTTACCACGACAGACAGGGGAACTCAAAAGAATATGAAGTTGCCAGGTAAGTTAAATTAATATTTTTCTACAATATTTAATGCTGCTAGCATTAATCTACATGCTTTCCACACATTTAAGCAGTGTTAACACTCATCCTGCATTGCAAATATTCTGCTTCACATCAGATAGGAAAGAAGTTATTACTTAAGTAAGAGCCATGAGGGCAGATGAATGGTTGTAAAAAGGAAATGGAAGGCATCTCCATTTCCATGAGTTCTGTGTCTGAATTCCAGGTGAGCGATCCCTGCAAACTCAGCACACAAGGGCTCTGGGGACAGCCCCAGCCTCACTCTTGTCACCTCCCCATGGCCACATTTAAAGTGTTCAGTACTGGTTTTCATCCTCTCCTCGTTCAGAGCCCTAGTCCAGTGCCCTGTGCTCTTACAAAGAGCACCAAAAATGCAAATTTCTGTTGTAAAAAAAGGGAAAACATGAAAATATGTGGAGTATGTGATTTATTTCGGTGATTAGTGATGCCATTTTTCCTTCTATTTGCAGTGGAGACCTCTCTCAAGATGATGTTTACACACAGTATCTTGATGTTGAAATCAACCCCAAAAACACTACAAAAATTGAATTTCTCTGGAATAAAGCCATATTCTCTCTGCTCTGGGCAAGACTGGGAGCAGAAACAGTCAATATAATACAAGGAGCAGATGGACATAGGTAAGTGTTTCCCATTTAGAGGTCAGAAGGCAAGAGAAAAAATCCTGAGAGAAAAGATGGAGAAATGGTCTTAAATTTGACACGTGGTTTGTAATCACCAATGTGAATTTCAATAAGGAAAAACACAAGGCATTGCACTTGGGACAGAAAAAAATCAGAAAAATCAGATGTTTGACTGTGCACCAGGGAATAACTGTCTGGAAAATAATACAGCAATGAATAATTTGAAATGTTTAGCTTTTCCACAGCAAAACAATTACAAACCAAGATAAAGGATATTAAACCTCAAATTTTACACCTGGTCCCCAAAAGAAGGAAATTCACCTTGTTACTGTTAATAGTAGATGTTAATAATCTTTGCAGCAGGCTTTTAGGAAGCCTTCAGTGGGATTATGGGTTGGACTAACAACCCTTAATGTGACAGCTGACACCCTTTCATTTTTTTGGGGGGCAAAAAGAGAGAAATCTTGATTCAAGCATTTTTTTTTTTCTTCCCAGGTCAACTTTTTGTGGCCATGGAACTGTGGCATATGGAGAGCCTCAGTTACTTACACCTTGCTAGAGGTCCCCAAGGTCTGTACACGGCAGCTGAGTAAACCCTCAGTCATGTGCATGGAAATCTTGGCACAAAACACAATTAAAGCAAATTAACAAAAAAAAAAAAAAAGTTGCTTTTTTTTTTTTTTAGTTCTTTGCAAACACACGTGTCAATGTTTCTCATGTTTGAGCCACATTTGTGCTTGTAACTATGGAGCCACCAGAAATCACAGATGCTAAAATCCATTTAAAACTCTGCACAGTCTCACTCTACCTGTCCCTCAAGGCAAGAACTGAGTCCCACCACACTGACAGATAAATCTGGGATATTACCAAACACTCTCAAGGCAACACGTGTCCTCAGAACACCGCTGCAGGTCTGAAACGCCTCCTTTCTGCAGCCTGTGTGCTGTTCAGAGTTTTCCAGCCCCCGACAGGAGCATTGCCCTCAGGAGACACTCTGGGAGAGGCAGGAGCAGCACAAGGCCAGGTGATTCCTGCAGCAGCTGAGCCAGCCCTTTGTACCTGCACCTGCCTGGAAGAGGCAGACAAGGCAAACCTCAAGTGCTCCCCACTTTGGAAGGAGCTAAACACTGAATCCCAGCTCCTGGATGCTGTTTTATTTAAACACAAACGTTTGCAGTGGCCACTGAGAGTCCTGAAGAGAAACTCTTGAGTAACCAGGTTTGCAAAACCTGGGACTGACCATTTCACATTTAACATGACCATTACTGCTCTGCAAAGCACGGCATGAGCGAGCCTCCTGCAGCTGTAAGAGACCAAGGCAGTGGATTTTCCAAGTATAAAACCCAAACTTTGAGCTAATGAAGAGGAAGAAAGAGTTAATAATTTATTTACTCCCATTTCTCCATGTTTGATAAATGACGTACAAGCACTTGGGCAGATAAAGTTCTAAGAAATAGGGGTAGAAATACTATGAGAACACATTTATGAGTATAGACATCTGAATGATTTTTTTTTTAAGAAAAATCCCAGCCCTGTTGCATCCTTGATTAAACACAAGTGTAAAAAAATTAAAAGCATAATTAAATACAAGTCTGAGGTTCAGCCAGAGAGACCTGCAGTTCTGAGTCCTGCAAGTCTCCTGGGGAACTGACACATGGCAGGGAAAACATGAACAATGCTGGGAAGCTCCACAGTGTCCCAAGAGAGAGCCACAGCATCCTGAACACCAGAAATCCAGTCCTCTCCTCTGCCTGCTTCCTATTCCACACTGCACCTTCTTCAGGACTGGAGAAACATAGTTGTGCCTTAATTTATCACTTTTTTTTCTTTTTTAATCAAAACCCATCCTTCTTCCACATTCCCCAAGTGTGGGGCCACAAGGACCAGAGCATCTCCTCCAGGCACAGAGCAGCCTGCATGGTTCTGAGGGACTGCATCCCAGCCCTGCCCAGCCTTCCCAAAGGAGAAGCAAGCAGCTGAAATCCAACTGACCATGGCCTAAGGAATTGCACATTTATTCTGTCTGACCTGTATTATTACAGTATTGAAAAAGAGCAGCAGACTAATGGATAAAATCCTAACTCAAATAACTTCCAGCTCTTAAGACAAGACACCAAACACTGTTCCCCCCTCATTCTGAACAAGTGTTAAATCTTGTCAGTGCACTGGGGCATGTTCTGATTCCACTGATCCAAACCTATTTACAAACCAAAATCCCACTTCAACTAAAGACAGGAGCACTGAGCTCTAAATCAGTATCAAATGTGGTATCTTAATAAAAATAAAATGAAGCTGTTTAAAGAAATAAACTCCATTATCACCAATGAGAGCAGTGGAACACCTGGTATCCATTTGGTCATTCCCAGAGGTGGAGATCAGGGAATATAAACTCTGCAAAGATATAAGGCCATAAAGCATAGCCAAGCTGACAAAACTCTCTAAGTGGAGTCAGCTCAGGTCTCATTTCTTCTTGAGTTCACTTAGAGCCTTCTCCTAGAGACAAACAGGTTCAAGGGGTTGCCAGACCTAGTCTTGTGCATTTGCTTTTCACCCTTTAGTTGATGTTTCTACCAGAGCAATCTACAGAGCTTTGTAGCATTCCAGCCATACCCCAATATCTGGGGGAATTTTGTATGCTATTTGTATATATTTCCAGTGTGTTTGCTCTCAGTTCATCACTCAGAACTTCTCTCAAAGTTTGTGTTCCATGGGTAGTATAGAAAGGATCCCAAGGGTTACACAACTGTCCTTCTACATCTACTTAATTCAGCAAGGAAATTAAAGGGATGCCAGGCGAAGGTCAGACTCTTTCACTATGAAAAGAATATACCAAGCCCACTAAGAGTTTTCCAAAAGGGATAAGCCTTCATCAAAAGACCCAGAAAACACAGGAGCATTTCACATCTGAAGTCACTTGATACAGGGCAAGGAATGGGACTTAAAAATTATGTGGTTCTCTACTAACTCCCCCAGTAGATCTCCTACACCCCAACTATACACCACCAAAAATAAAAGCCTTCACAGCCAAGACACACAGATCCATATAATTCTCTTTCATGGGTCACTCCTGATGAGTTGCTGCCTGGGAATTACCAGCCTCTGGAGCTCCTATCATATTGTGGGATCCAGCTCACTGTTCAAGAAATCTATATCCATGGATTTTGGAGCTATCAGAGAAACCAATAATTTAAGTTGTTTTCCAGCTTATCTATAAACTATGACTTGAAACAAATATTCCTATCTTTCTAGGAAACTTTCCAAGGATAAAGCAGGCTATAAAAGTACATGCAAAGGTCACACATTAATGCCAGGAGCTTCAAGGCTGCATCGTAAGTAGTTCATGTCTGGGGTTTTTTTTCCTTGTACCTTGTCAGATTTGTGGCTTCTCACAGCACAGGAGTGTGAAGGGGAATGGCAGCTCATGTTCTCTGGTCCTCATGCTAATTTTAAAGTAGCTCCTGTACATCTGATTAGAAGGCAAAAAAATCAGCCTGGATTTAAGCTATGCTTTTGTATATTTATGGCCTCCAATCTCTTGTGGAGCAAGCAAACACAAAGCTGACTCACACCTGTCTGGCACACACAGCAGTCAGGGACACATCCTGCAGGAACAACAGGCACTCTGCTCACCTTGAGAAAATTCAGCACCAGGGGGCTGAGTCTGCTTGCTAAATGAGAGGGTTAGCAAATCCTAGCTGCTTCTTTTTCTGCTGTTCCAGATGCTTGGAATTTGGATTCTTGCCCTGTTTCTGCTCAGCGCAGCAGAAGGTAAGCATATGGGGTTAGTGTCTGTATTGCCTTTCTATGCTGCTGTATTTTCCACCTATTTTCTAGGTGTTATTCTACACCCTGGTGCCTTAAAACTTACTGATTGAGGTTAATGTGGTTCACTTTTCCATACAGGAATGGTGAGATGAGAGAGTGCGTGTTGTCTTTTTTCTCCACTCTGGGAATTCTGCCCTAGGAGTGAGCAAGAAAAGCTGATGTTTCCTATCTCAGAACAAAGCTACTGCTCTACTAAACATAGGGAATTCTTTCTTGCACTCTTAGTAATGATGGAAATGGAAGAAAAACCAGGGCAGGGTGGGGAGGTAGTCTAATGAGGGCATAGCTTTGTATTCAGCAGAAGACACTGGCTTGTGTAGTATAAGACTTCCCATGTGCAGTCAGCTGTTCAGCACAGTCTCAATTTATTGCTGATTATCTGCAATATTTTGGCTTGGCATTAAGAGAAACTCATCAGCTGTCTCTGCCTTGGGCAAAGCAACAGCTGGGGGAGGGTAGCCAAGGATACCACGGAGGAGCTCCTCTGAAGATTTTGTTGATGAGCAATAGGGTGGTTTCTCTCCTTGGGGCAAACTGCAGCCTCTCAAGATCTAGGAAAAGGCAACTGCTGGTCTTGGCTTTCTGTAAACTGTGGGATCTTCCAGGATAAGAAAAAAAACCCCAGAGAAGCCATCCTATGAGTTCTGACTGCTCCATTTCTCTGCTCATTCACATTTTTTTTTTAATTTTTTTTTTTTTTTTTTTTTTTTGTCTTCATGCTACAGGCAGAGAAGTTTGTTTTGAAAGGCTTGGGTGCTTCACAGATGATATGCCATGGTCTGGGACTATGGAAAGGCCAGTCTACAAATTACCCTGGAAACCAGAGAGTGTAAACACTCAGTTCCTCCTGTACACTAGAGAGAACACTGATAACTTTCAAGTAAGAACTGTCATGGTTTAAACATTAGTGAATCCCATGCAAAACTTGTAAATAAACACAGACTCCAGCTGTTTTCCAGAAAAGTGTTAAAAATGGCCAAACTTTCGCTTTATTCAAAAGACCACCTCTTCCAGCTCCTTGGCAGGGTCCCCACTGAGAACTACTGGGAAACTGAGCATTTTGGGGTAAACATTTTCCACGGATAAAATCAAAGCACACTGAAATGTTGTCTGCTCTAACATGGGTGTCAAAGCTTGCTTCGAATGGAGATACACTGAACCTTCATGTGAATTCTTGCAGATGAATTCAACATTGCAAAACTTTTAAACATCTGTACAGATAAGCACAGTTCAGGTCTTTGCAATTTTGCAAGCTTATTTACAGAAAGCAGATTTAAAGGTTTATTAAGTTCTTATCTATGCTAATTTAATTATTTTTAAATCTACATTAATGTAGGAGGTGTCTGCTGTTGACAACTCAACAATCAAGGTCTCAAATTTTAATGCAAGCAGGAAGACCAGATTTATTGTACATGGATTTGTAGACAATGGAGAAGAAAACTGGCTGTCAGACATGTGCAAGGTAGGTACCACAGGGGCATCTTTAGTTTGCATTTGTAAACACATTCATATAAATTGTCTGTTTTCTCTATTTCTTACCAATTTTTCTCATGGTATTCATAGTGATAAGAAAGCAAAAAATAGTTCACATTTTCAGATTAATACCACATTGAAGATGTAGCTTTGCACCTTGAGGAAATCATGAGGTAAAATGCATTGAGCTTTTCTCTTTAGTGCAGTGAGTGACAAGAAGATTTGACTCAGTAAATGCCCTTTTTCTTGGTAAAAAGAACACAAGCCCTGGAGCGAGACACTGGCTAGGACTGGGGTGATTCCAGAAATAACTGCAGACTCAGCTCCTGCATCCTATTTCTCCAGCCAAGAGAAGGTTTCTAGAAGTGGAAGGGCTATCGGCAAGGTTTGAGCTGAGCACGTGGGCTGGCCATTGCCAAAAGCAATAAAGCCATAAAAATGCACATCCAAAGGGGACCTCAAGGGGAGCATCTTGAACAAAGCTTTCAACCTAGGACATGCTATGAGCACTGAATGTAGTAAAGCACTCTGCTTTATTGATTTTTGTGCTAATTCCACAAATTATTTCCTAACTCTGTCCCTATGCAAAGTGCAATTCCAGCTTGTGGTTTTCTCAAGCCCTCCAAACGTGCTTTTAATTGCAGCAGGAGCTAATGAAAGCCCCTGGTCATGCAGCACAGAGCAAAATACCAGTTGATGGCACTTTGAGGATAAAGTTTTTCAACCATTAACACCACTATAATTTTTTAAAATACTGTATTCCTGTTTTACTTATGAGAACACTATGAGGAACAATGTGAAACTAAAATCAAGGTATTTCACATTTATTGCATCCCCATTGCCTTCTTCTTCTGATGCTAGATCAAAAGAAAAGAACACCAATGGATGATTGTTGAATTTGTCATTTAATAATTTGTTTCAAGTATCAGAAGCAGATTGATGTTTTTATAATTTTCTGTCTTACATTTTGCATTTTAAAAAAGAGGTTTGTTTCCTGGAACTTCACAATCAATGAGATAGCTCACAATTTTTTTCAGCTTGTCCATTTGATCAATTTTCCAGGATGTAGAGGCATGAGATAAATCCTTACATTCTTCATCTATTACAGTAGGCTGTGTTTTACCACAATACTCTAGTTTGTATTTAGAAACAAATTGGTCTCAGTGAATCTTTTCAATAAAAAAGTGGAGCAAAGGGGATTGTGAATACATCAATCCTCTTATGTGTATTTGTTACTTGCGTTCCTTCCAATAAAGCAATAATCCTATCTGCATATAGATTTTACCACTTCTAGTATGGTCACAGACACTTTTATTGCTTTTTTTGTCCTTTGTCAGTTGTTGCCATATACTTAAGCTGCTAAAACAAAATATTTTTAGCCAAACAGTCCAGCTCAATGGAGAACAGTAAAGTTTCTGATTCTGTGGCAAAGTCTCTGCCTGCATATACATATTTCCAAATACAGCCATAAATACAAAATGAACACCAACAGTTTGTACACCATCTTATAAAAACATTCTTTCTTACAAATCTGCATCAGAAAACCACTATTGACTTTTACTATCAAAAATATTTTAATTGAATTTGAGTTAAAGTAGTACTTTTAAATCACTGAAGTGAATAGGTGCATAAGAAGAGCTCTTATTTAGTGTAACATACCAAGTCTGATTGAAAATAAAAATTGAAAATTTCATTATTGATATCATTCTCCTTTCTGTAAAAAATACTGCTCTGGGTATTTGAAATGATTACTGAATTACCTATCACCCTCTTTCAGCATTGTGTGATCACACCAACCCCTCTGAGCACACAGCCATGCTACAGCTTTGGTTTTCAAACCATTCTCATACAAGTTCACACAAGATCGAGTAGCTGAGCCACAATGACCAATATGAACTGATCCTACACTGTGTTTACCATGGATTTAACTTTTGTTTTACAAAACAGAGGATGCTTACTGTGGAAGATGTGAACTGCATCTGTGTGAACTGGATGAGAGGTGCAAGGTGTCAGTACACCCAGGCATCGAACAACGTCCGTGTGGTGGGCGCTGAAATCGCTTATTTCATAAACGTCCTCATGGTAAGAGTCTGCTGTTTCTAAAGCTATAGTATAATACTGATTTGACAGAAATACAGCTCTGGAACTTTCACAGATGTGGATGTAACCAGCAGGTGATATTGTCCTCTACTCCACGATCAGTTGTGCTGAAAACAAACCACACAATTTTTTTTTAAAGGAGAATATTGTATGATAGCAGCGGGGCCTGCCAACTTAAGGAGAGGAAATTCTACAAGAAATTCTCATAGTACAGCCAAAGAGTTATTCTGTAGATAAATGCAGTGTAAAATTAAATATGCAGAAATAATGGAGATTACAAACTTCTTTCTCATGGAGACAGAACCAACGAGCTCACAAGAACACCAGAAAACCAGCTGGCAGCACTGGCTGGGGACAGGCAGGACCCACCAGCTGCCCCAGGGAAAGCTGTGGTGGTGCCCAAACCCCCAGGAGGTGCCTCCTTTTGCAGCCAGCTTCACATGGGAAGTGAAGCTTGGTCTGAAGCCTTCTCTTTAACTAATTGCTTTCAACACAATTTCCCATAAAAGAACTATAAATAACTAAAACCAGAGAGTATGCTGGGTCTAGCAGTGCTCTGATCCACCTCTCATTCTCCACGTCTGCTTTGTAGCTACTGAATTCCTGCCCAAAAAGGCTGAAGGCATTTCTCATCTCATGGCCTCCTCCAGCTTTGCGTGGTGCTTATCCCACCAGGTGTAACTAAGAGTTCCTGCCTGGCCTATTCTTGCAAGGCAGAGAAGCATTCTGTGACCCTTAATGGCCCTCTGGAAGGATACAGAGCCTCTCAGGACTCTTGACAGAGCTGTCTGGATAACACCAACCTCCAAACCAGGGCAGCAGCTGCATAAGGAGGTTTGGAAAATCTATGTGCTGGACAGAACTAACTGGCAAAGAGACACCAAAATCCTAGAGGAGTTCCTGACCCAGCAGGCAAATTAAAAGTAGTTTCGCAGCGCCTTTTAATCCTTCCCCGTTGCTGATGCAAAGGGGCACAGCGATGTTTGTTTCTTGCTGTTTTGTCAGGATGAGTACGGCTACTCCCCAGCCGACGTCCACATCATCGGCCACAGCCTGGGAGCGCACGCTGCAGGCGAGGCCGGCCGGAGGCGCCCGGGCATCGGCAGAATCACCGGTCAGTGACCCCGCCACCTCCGCCAGAGCCACCGCACAAAACCCCGCCGCTCACTCCCCCTCTGATTGCATCTGGGGGCTGCAGCGTAGGCAGGGGTAATTGGAATGTTATGCTCCTTTCACACTCTACCCCAAGGAGCAGGGCTGTGCTAAGTATGGGGGAAAGTGTGATAGTTATTTTTCTTGCACGTGTGTTATGCAGCAAAGGGATTTTTTTTAAACATGTTCAGCACTTCCAGAGGGTAAAGCTGTGGGTTTGATCTCCTTATTCATCACGTAGCAATGCCAAGGGCATTGTGCATTAAGCAGAGTGGCCTTTCATGGATAAAAGACAATTTTGGACATTATTAACAAAATCCTTTTCAGTTGTTATTTTTCCTCGGGGATTTCAGGCTTGGTGAAACTTGGACTAATAGTCTACAAAATTCAGTTTAAAAGCAAACCCAAAATAAGCTGCCCAAGGGCAAGAAGAGATGCAAGTATAAGGCAGCAAAACCTGTGCAATTTGCAAGACTTTACAAGCACCTGAAATTGCTGCAGCAATTTAGGAAGCAAATTGATTCAATTTTCTGCTAGGTTCAAAAGCAAAGCTCACTGCTTCAAAACTGGATGTTTTTCCCAAAATCTGACTGGAGCCCGACACCTCCAAGCAGTGGGGGTGCTATCAGCACAAATTCCTCTGAGTACTCTCAAGCAAGGGACTCTAGAAACCACACAGATGGATCAGTTACTTGGGATGCAGACACAGTAACCTCAGTTTGAGTAATGTTATTAAAGAGAAGTTCAATTAAAAAAAAAAAAAAAAAGTTAATTCCAAGTGTTGGCATTCAGTATTGCTGTAAGCAGATAAAGCAGTAAAATTTAATAGGCTTCCCACAGGTGACTTCCTGGGAGAAAAACCACTTGGTAACAGAGAGCACACATTCTCATTTTTTTAATGCCTATAATACCTAGATATAAGAACCATAGGCAACTGTATTTGTGATATTCACTGTATACAATCAATCAGTGATATCTAAAATGATTCTACACCTACATTTCTTTATTTATACATAACACTACTCTTTTCCTCTCAGGACTGGACCCAGCACAACCTTATTTTCAAGGCACTCCAACTGAAGTCAGACTGGATAAATCTGATGCAGACTTTGTTGACATTATCCACACAGATTCAGCTCCCACAATCCCCAACTTAGGTGAGTACACAGTTCTATTCTACTGATTATTTATTATTTACTGTTCTCAATTATTTATGCCCTGTGGCACTTCAGTGTCCTGACTGTTCATCAAGGCTGTTGTGCTGGGGCAGAACAGAACAAATTCACCACTTCAGTCACCAAAACCTCCTGTCCTAAAACACCACGCACAGGCAAACGTGAAGCCAGCAGCTACAGGTATGAGACAGCATTAATTTAAAACGTGCTTACCCCCTGTTTCAAATGCTCCAGGTTTTGGCATGAGCCCAGCTATAGGGCATATTGACTTTTATCCAAATGGAGGAAAGGAGATGCCCGGGTGTGGGAAGAACCCTATTTCACAGATTGTAGACCTCGATGGCATCTGGGAAGGTAAGAGTGTTGTTTGCATTACCAGTTCAGGGGAAGACCTTAAAATGTAGCCACTGATCTTTCTTTAATTCAGGTGTTTTACATCAGCTTTTGGTGTATGCAGCAATGGCAGCTGCAAACTGCAGTGAAGCTGTTAAAATGCTCAAAACACACCACTTTTCCAGAGCTTATTAAAAAATAAACAAGACAAAGGGTTTGCCTCTGGAAAATGTGTTTCCTCTAAAGGATCTAATATCAGAAGCAAAAGTTGCTGGAGCTGTGCCAAACATTTTGAAGGGTCTTTTAACAACACATTGCATTTTGTGTCTAATTGCCCAGCGGCAGCTCTGGTGGAATTGGGCAAAGATGTTCACAGCTACTCTTGGGAGAGTGTCTTCAGCTGAAACTCTTCGGAGATAGAGCAATTAATTCGATTCCTTGTTGAGTTACAGATTACAATCAGAGTTGCATTGAAGCGATGTCATTGTGTCTATTTTTAGGGAGCTAAAAAAAGATTGGCACATAGCTGCTCAAATACAACTTTGTTGTTTTACGTGGTTCTAATAAAATCTCTAAGTATCAGAGGATTCCTATGTATCTTTCTAAAATTAAATTGCACATAGGATTAAAAAAATAAATAAAAAACCCCGAAGATTTCTGCTGTGGAGATTTTTCAGCACATTATCTGAGGTCTTTCTTACACTACTGCAAACAACTTAAACTCTGGAAATCCATTATCTGATTTGTGATAGCTAGCCTTTTACTCCAGGTTTTATTCAATGCAGCTGGAGGCATTACTTTTTCATTCTCGCCCCTTTTTTTTTTTTTTTTTGATAGAGTAAACTTGTTATCAATAATGGGGAATTAAAGCACAAAGAAATAACTGCATAGTACATGGTCTTCTTTTCAACCTGAAGTCAGGAAAATACAGGCAACACAAAGGAAAATAATATATTCATTATTTTAATTTTAAGAGTCTCCCTTTCTTAAGTATCCCCCAAATAATAATAATTTTGTTTTGAAGCCCTCAGCTGGAGCAAATCAGCACTGCCCTAGGAAGTTCACTGTTAAATACTTTTCATTTGGTTTTCCTTTGTTATGGTAATGAAACTCTTGCCTACAAAAGACCTGCTTCAGGCAGCTCTGGTTTCTATTGTTAAACTCGGTCAGATTGCTTGAATAAGTGTTTTTTGAGGGGCAGGGGCTGGGCTGAGCTGCACAGTCGGTCTCCACAAAGCATTTCAAGTTTGCATTTTATACCTGTTGAGCCAGTGACATTCCTTAGGGCGTGAGTGCATCAGAAGCAAGTAAGGTTCCAACCTCACGTTTGATTCTCCAGGAACCGTGAGGAGGCTTTTGAGGAGGAATGATGCATGTCAGTGACATGGGTTTCTTTCCTGAGTGGGATGAGAAAAGGAGACCTAACCTGGGGGTATCTTTTCCTAGGAACTCGGGACTTTGTGGCTTGCAATCACTTGCGGAGTTACAAGTATTACTCGGACAGTATCATCTACCCTGACGGATTTTTAGGCTATCTTTGTCCTTCATATGATCTTTTTCAAGAAGTAAGTATTTCTTAGAGCTTCAGGAGGGACCCTATTGAAAACATTATTAAAAATAAATCCTTCGACTAATTTTTTTTTCCCCTTGTCTGGCTGGATAATGTTATTAATAGATATCTTTGTTTTCACTAGGGAAACTGTTTCCCATGCCCAGAAGAGGGATGCCCAAATATGGGCCACTATGCAGACAAATTCAAGGACAAGGTTAAAAATGCTTTCATGAAATTTTACCTGAATACTGGAGAGGCCAGGGATTTTCCTCGTGAGTTTTGAATGCTTCCATTGCTACATACTCCTCATAAAAAAATTAATCTCCTGTTTGACAGTTAACTTTAGCAGATGAACAGATCTCATCACAGTGCAAAATCTCTTCTGTTCCTCACGCTTTTTCCTCTTTTGCCCCACCACTAATGCCAGTTTGGGGCCCTACAGGACAAGAAAGCTTCTCACAAACTCTGGAGTCTAGTGGAGGGTACTGAGATGTTTAGAGGATTGCAAGGTTCAAGGAGAAGGGAGGAGAGACAATGCATAGAAGTTGCAGAAAGTGAACTTCTTATTAAATAGTATGAAAATTACATCACAATGGCAGTGGTTAAATGCAGGAAGAGGGGCCCAGGGAAGCTGGGAAATCTCCATCATTGGAGATTGACAAAGGCCAAGAACAAGCTGATCACAGCTGGTTTCAGAACTGGACGGACAAGATGAGCTCCTTTACAACCTCAGTTATCCTAAATGCCAGCTCTCACAACACACTGCTTGGTTTGCCCTTGTAAGCACAAATCAGAATCTTCTTGAGCTCCTTTTGCTAGTTGTACTCTAAAAGGAAGTTCCCACCCACAAAAATTATTTTCCTGGAGCTTCAGAATTCTTTCGTGCTGCTTAGATTCTGTATCTGTATTTATTCCTAACACCCCTTTCTTTCCACCTTCACCCTGTATGAAAATCTTTATGGTCAAAATGCTGAGAACTGTATCGTATTTACTACAGTATGGACTAGTTTTCTCTTTTTTCTCTCCCAGAAAGTAACACAAATGTCTTCCATTTCTCATGTTGATCTCATTAGGACATAACAACAGATTTAACTCACTTGTGTTTTGTATTTTCTGCTCTCAACTATACTGTACAGACACAAAAACAACAACAAAAAAAAACCCCTAGAATTTAATATTTTGGGGACTGTTTCTCCCTGGGTACAGTCTAAGTCACTGTATTTCTTCTGTGTAGTTTGGAGGTACAAAGTAACTGTGACCCTCTCTGGAAAGAGCAAAGTAAAAGGATATGTAAACGTTGCCCTGTATGGCACTGGTGGGAACACAAAGCAGTACCAGATCACCAAGTAAGTTAACAATTCAATAGAAAAGAAACTTTTCTTCTAGAGCCCTTAATTTATATTTGTAATTAATAATCCTGTTTAAATTAATCTTACGAAGAGAGAAACAACAAGGCAGCATATCAGGCCCACCTGCCTTTGCTGCCTCTGAAAAACAGTGATTTGGGATGAATTACATCAGAAATCTGGCAATAATGTTGCTGCCATATAATAGGATAAATGTTGTCTCTCTGCTAAATTCCTACCCTCTTGCCACCACAGCAGAGCCTTTGACAAGACTGGTAATGAACTGTAAATGTTGCCATGCCTCACATCCATAAAATGCTGTTTTTCACAGGGGTACCCTCAAACCAGACAACACTTACACAGCCTATATTGATGCAGAAATCAATGTAGGAGAAGTTACCAAGGTTAAATTTCTTTGGAACAACAACTGGATAAACCCAACTCTTCCTAAACTGGGAGCTGCTACTATCACAGTAGAAGCTGGACAAAATAGAACAGAGTAAGTATACCCATTGTGAAAATCTTGAAAGTTACTGGAGAAGATAGGTGACAAAATTATAAGTGGAGTGGAAGCCTTTTCACAAGAAAAGCTATTTAAGTCATTAAAAGCAAAAGATTCTCAAGGAAATATTTTCATTCCGTCTTTTCAAGACACTGTTCATCCATACTTCTATTCACTACTACTTCAACCCTTTGCCTTAAATAACTGAAAATCTCTCCAGGCTTTAGAAGAACAAACTTTCTGTATAACCCTTTGGATGAGAAAAATTAATGCTGGCTTGGAATGTCAGCATCGTTCTTGCCAAACTCCTCCTGTCCACAAAACCAGATTATTTGTGGGTCTGATTCACTGTCAGCTGGAACCAGGCCAAGTATTCCATTGGTATTGGTGACCCCTAAGGTCATGATTGACTAAAGAGGATGGTGATAATAAACCCACTCTTCCAATGAGGAACTCTAACACTTGGAGCCTGCTATACATAAAGCTAAGGGAAAGAGGCTAAAAATTGATTTCTCAAGACTTTGTGAAGCATGGCTTGGATGGTTCAGATTATAGAAGCATGGTTTACTGATTCAGTTTTATTAATTTTCCTGGACTTTTAAACATGAATGCCTTCATTTTCTTATTTTATTTTATCCACATCATGAGTTGGTATCTAGAACAGGAGGTACAGTTTAAATTTTATTTATTCTATTTTCAAATGCACATCACTTAAAATTCCATCACTTAAAAGACAACATGGGAGGTGGAAACAGTTTAAAGCAAAGTGAAATTATTACAGCCAAGCAGCACTTGAACTCACCTTAAGCAGAGGTCCTGAGTCTGGTTGTAGTTTCCAGTCACCAAAGCATATTGCTGACAAAGTGTATTTCTGTAGATAGGAACTCACCCTTCTACTGACTTGTGACCTTTGCACAAGTAGTTGTGGCCATCTCTATAGAGCTGGTAGCACAAAATCTGGGGGAAAACCCCAGAATTGTGACACTAAAGTAAGGTGGGCAATGAAGCAGAATGAATACAGTCTATCAATGCTTTCCCCAGCAGTAATATTTCAAATTTAGAAGCTCAAAGTTTCTTCTGCTCAGTTGCCTCAAATGACAAATCAGGTTGTGTTACCATCAAAGTAAATCCACTTGTATAATTTCAACAACTGCTGACAGCTCAAGGTGCTTTCATTTCCTTTATCCTCAGGTACCGTTTCTGCGGTTCTGAGACCGTGAGGGAGGATGTCCTGCAGACTCTGACTGCTTGCTAACAGCACATTTGGATCCCCAAATCCTTGCTACCAATAAAAGCTACTCATACAGAAAACACTGGAATCTGCAGCTGTAATACTGATGGTGTGTGTTGTTTGGGGTGGCTTTGCTGGTTTGGGAGGCAGAAGTTATAGACAGAATTTTTAGAGTGGATTTAGGAGTGAATGTGCCAAAACATGTTGAAGAATTCCCCTGCTTTCAGCCTGTTTCAAAATAATTTCAAGCTAGAGGAAAGGGGGCAGGTAACAGAAACAAATTCATTTCTGTCCCCTTGTAATCCTGCCTCGTGTCCCTCAGCGTTCTGCTGGACAAGGGGGCTGTGTCTCCTCTGCTGCTAGAGGAAGCTCATCCTCACTGATAGAACCTCACAGAACTGCTGGGGATCTGCTGCTACACACATCTACTGCTCCTGGGGACCTTCTCTCAAGAAGGACCTCATCCAGAACACTCTGTCCTGAAGGACATCAACCCCCCTGCAAAGCTTTAGATTCTGTGTAGTGGTGGAGGTGGAAACCAATTTATTTTGTGTTGGAGCACTACTTTTCTAGTATAGAAAAAAAAAAAAAAAGTGGGTTTTTTGGGGTTGGATTTGTTTGTTTGTTTGTTTGTTTTTTTAATTGAGTGCATTCTGCCAGCTCTCAGAGGATGATGGAAAGGAGATAGGGGATGTAAATAATAGACAAAGAAACATCAGCACTGAAGATTAGCAACCCATGGAGATGCTCTGGGCTGAAGTAAGTTCTTTATATAAAAGCCAAAGTGCTCCTTGCTTTAACACAACTGAAGAGAATATCCTCCAGCAATTTCAGTCAGAGACATGCAGGCTTGCTTTTATGTTTAAAAACCTTCTAAATTGCATTTCTGCTTCTTGCTCAGATTAAAAGGTACTATTTGATTTAGATTAGATGTATGGAAGAAGTTCTGTATTACAGGAGTGTTAAAACTGGCACAGGTTGCCCTGAGATGTGTTAGGTGCCCCATCTCTGGAAATATTCAACACCAGGCTGGTTGAATTTGCTGAATTCCTGGATATTCCCCCTGCTACATTCCTTCTCTCCCTGTGCAGCTCCTCAGGCAGCAGCAAGTGCAGCAAGCACACAGCAGAGTTCTCTTTGTATGTTTTCCTCCCAGCCTGTGCTGTCCAGAAGGACACTAAAAAGCTGGCATTTTTGTCTCCAGTTTTTCACAAATGTGATCTGTCTTATAGTTGTAGAATAATAGAGTCAGGCCTAATAAATACAAGGATTTGAGTTCTTTGTCCTGCATCAGGCTCTGTTAAGTCCAGCTCTGGGTTGCTCCTGTAATACCTTCCTTGGCTTCCCATGGGTGCATGGCTGCAGTTGGGCAGGAGGAAGAGGATCCAGCCACAGGAACAGAGGATTTCACACTTCATCCAGCCCTTGGAGGAGCACACAAACCCTCTCCAGGAAGATAAATAGTTCTGGGTTTATGAATAGCCATGGACAGGGGAGCTGGTGTCTGATGCTGGGTTTTCATGTAGCCCCCATCCCTTTGGCATGGCCTGCTTCCTTCTGCCTTCCCTGTTTGTCACTCCTAGGATTTGGTGTCCTGATCTCGGTGCCTCCTGCTGAGGAAACCTCAACAGGGCTATTAACTTCCTAACACTGCAGAAGAGTTTCTCCTTTGTCTTTTGTTCCATTATCTTGGAATAAGCAGGTTCTTGCCTACACAATTGTTTTGACAGTTTGGTATTCTCAGCATTATCCTTTGCCATAGCCACTTCAGCAGCCCGTGTAATTTTAACAAACACCTAACAGAATCAAGACGTTAAAGTTGACAATAGCATAATAAAAAATCTCCTTTTAATAATGAACTGGAGCTGCCGTCATCCTGTTTTAGCAGAGTAAAATCTCTCCCCCCCTCTCGAACACTTTACAAAGCTATTACATAAAATGCAATGTTAAATGAACAACAAATTACTTTCCCTTTAGCTAGCTTTTAATGCTAATGGTGCTATTTATTCCTGACCTTTTGAAATATTAGATTTTTTAAATGACAACATAAAAAGAATTCTTGTTTGAAAACGCGAGCGACTTTAAACCACATGTTATTACTTGTAAGTATAGCATGCACATGCATCATTCATTTCAGTGTCCCATTTAGGGCTAATTGGTATATATTTCAGTTGACATATATTGTTCTCCTGCAAACGTGTCAAATTCCTTAACGATGGCAGTGACAAAAGCAGAACGCTTGAGATATATAAATTATGCTTTTTACCATATAATCATTCTTATCTATTGGGAATGGTATTTGTGACAAACTATGGTCAAAAATACACAGCAAATTGATTTTTTTTTTTTAACTTTAATATCACACCATTCACGGCAAGTCTTTGATTGCATCCTTAAATGTAGAAATGTTTTGATTTTTAGCTGCATCGTTTTGCGGCTTTTGAAAAGCTCACTTTATTTATTAAAGGAAGAGTAGCACAGCGAGAATCTTAAAATGTATCTTTTGTTATCAGCATAAGAAAAAAAAATGGGCTGTAATTGTGGATATAGAGTGAGTAATTTGGGGAAAAATGCTTTGTGCTATAGTTAAGGTTTTATAATTCCTGCCAGAAATTACTATTATTTTGTTGGTGGGCAGCATTGCAAGAAGAATTTTAAATATTTTAAATATGGGAACAACTTGGGCCACGTATTTCCATTACATTTTAGACTACAGTGTGCGACTCATTTTCCCCCTTTATTACAAATCATCTCAGAATTAGAGAAAAAAAAATAAAAATTGAAGATTTCGTGTGGCTCTCATTATTACTGGGCTATAGCAGTGCTCATTGTTGTCTTCAGACAATGCCGTCCACAGTCATTACTTTGCTCCATAAATCAGTAGCATAATGAGGTTCTATCTTTCAAGAAATATTTGAGCATATCTTAATTTGGCATTGATGAATTCTCCTTCCCAAACCTCTGGAGGGTTTTTTTTAATCTAGTTTGTCATGTTGGAGCTTTCATCACCTAGCCCCAGCTGACGGTGTTATGGCTGTGTATTTATTTCCATACCTTCCTGGGATGTGTCCTCAGAGGTTGCAAATAGGAATTTTATGATGTTGTGCCTTGAAGGCTGTTTTTTTCTTGATTGGAGTTTAATTCCCAAACTGTTTTTCCCCACCCTCATCCTTCAGAAATATATACTACGTGTGGTTGCATTAAAGTGTGGAAAAACAAGGTTAAATTTGTTAACATCTTGTTGCTGATATAAACTGGGAGCAGTTTCTTTGACAAAAGAGATATTCACTGGAAAAAAAAAACCTTTTCTTTGCCAAAGAAATGATACAATAAGTTCAGATATCATTTTTCTTCTAAAATTTGAAGACAAGTAAAAGGTAAGTCAAAAAAGGTATGTCGAAAAAGGTCAGCAGAGGGCAGAGGAAGAAAGGAGAGGGTTGATGTGATGCTCCACAGTTCTGAATCAAAAAATACTAATAGTGCCCTACATGACACTTCTAAACTGTGCTTGCAGACAAACAGAAACAAGAAGTAAATTACTCTTTAAATTCGTCTAAATATTGTGTTCAATTACACAGTAACAACTGGCTGGCTACTGCACTTGCTATCACTTTGATGACCTCTATTTTGTGAGACCCAAAGACAAAAGTTGCATTCAAGTCCCTCTTTGTGCTCTGGCCCATGGAATTATTGTTGTGTGTTTATCCTAAGAAAAATATTACCTTTAATTGCATTAAGTAGATAACGACTTCACATCTAACCAATTAGGGAGGTGAAGGGGAAAAAAAGGGATCTAAACCTCCACAGTAATGCATTTGTTCAGCTAATAATTCACATTACTGTAATTTAGCATATAATTTATATAACCCAAGTGTCAATTCCACATGAAAAATAACAGTAATGAACATTACTGGTGGCTTGGGTGCCTCAGCTTGGGGTGTGCAGTTTCAGAGGATGGATTCTCTGGGAGTCCTGGTTATCCTCTTTGGAAAGTGAGTGCAGCCCTAAGTGCAGCACCATTTCTCACTCAGAAGAGGTTCTTCATGGAGGAGGAATATATACAGTCATCACCTTAATTATATGGGATGCAAAACACAGGATAAGCTTGTCCTGCCTGGGGTGATGGAAGAGCAGGAGCCACCCCTTCCTGCTCCCAACATGAAGCACTTTCTCCTCTGGCTGCAGCCCAAGTCACACTACAGAAACTACCACAGGAGCTGCTCAAAAAGAAATTAAACAAACCCTCTGTTCAGACTAACCTTTTCTGTATTGACTTTAATTCTTTACCCAAACACCAGCCTCCTCTCTTTTGATGAGGAGGAAAAAAATCATCCGGAGGGAAGTGCACAAGGGTTCTCCACCACCCTCAGCTCTCACCGAGGTGCTCTCAGTCCCTTGGGGGATTCTGTGGCCTGACCTCACGTTTCTTTCCAACCTTTCTCATCTCCCCCTTGCTTGCAGCTCAGAAATCAGTGCACCTGACCATTTTATAGCCCTGCAGAGGTACAGCAAATTCAGCAGGGAGTCAGAGAGGATGTGTTTGCCCTTCTGCACCCTCCCTCTGCCATCACCCACCTCCCACAGAACCCAGGGAAGGCTTGGCAGAGGAGGCTTCTCCCCTTTATTAAGGCCAGACCATAGATCCTCAAGACTTTGCTTTAATTCCAAACGTGCCAAAATATCTTTGCTGGGTCATGAAAACCAGCCTCTCATCCCCTCCCACAGAACCTGAATTAGGAAGCCTCTCCCAGTGGCTGTGACAGAGGGGACATTGCTCATGGGCCCTCCCTTGCTGGGTCTGAAGGGATGGCAACACAGCAGCAGAAAGCAGCATATTTGTATTGCAGAGGATCCTCATGAGGTAATAAAAACTTCCTTTTAACCAGGGAAAAATGTTAAAAGTGGAGAGCAGAGTGACTGCACCAAAGAATAATTCTCCTTTTGACCCACAGAGAAAGAGGTGCCTAATAAAACTATATGAGTACGGACAGTGTGAAGATAACTGTCTGATCAGATAATGGAATTGTTTTCAGTGATAAGAATGAATCCATTACTAATGCAAATAACTATAATAATTATAATTTGCAATACAGTAAAAATCACCTAGTCTACCTCCTCCTCTGACAGGAGACTGTATAATAAATTATAGGCTGAGAAAAAAAAAATCAAAGGGATAAAGGTTAAAAGATTAAAAAAAATTCTGAAACTTAAATGCTTAACAGGGAAGTCAAGACCTGAAAGCAGAAATTGGTGCTATTAAATAAAGCAATTGTGAAGAATGAGATATTATGGAATTGATTAACAAACCAGAAACCAAGCATTTCCTCATATCACTACCTCTTGTCACAGATTTCAATAATTCTGAAAGAACAAAAAATTAAGAGTTGGCGTATAACAAGGAAATTAATTATTTAAATGTAGGTGAATATGCTAATAGTACTCTGGGAAGATTAACATAACTTCACACACAAAAAGCCCCCAGAAGGTTCAATAAACTTGAGGAGTTTCTCCAGTTGTTTTTGCTTTGCTTCAGTATCAAAACTGGTCCAGCTATTCAGGTGTTCCCAACCAGGACTGCTCATCTACAGGGCAAATTTTTTTAGGGTTTTCTGGGCACACCAATTTGCTCATACCAGTCCCATAATCTTCTTTGTTCCTGTGACGTATTTTGGGCATGGAGACTGTAAAAAATGCTTTGTTTCAGCTTTGAAGGAGTAGAATAGAGCAGATTAAATAAATCCTTTGTGCAGAGCCTGCACTACAGTGAGCTGTTTTCTTGTTTACAGCACCTTTTCTTTCTCCACTGGTTAAGCAGAGGGGAAATACTGATGCACAAGGTTTATCACTCACTGTTGGCATCAAACCATTCATAGCTTTAGGTGATAGGGTACTGGGAATCTCCCAAGAGATCATGTGGTTCTTCCCCAGCCACCAATTGGAGTAAAACAGCTATTAAACAACTGAGTCTAAAGCACTGTCTTCCAAAACTCTCCATTTAGATCTACATTTTCCAAAGGTCAGGATGTCCCATAACACTCACAGAGAAAACCCAGGGATTTTAATAACAGGGGTGTGTAAGGGAGATTTAGACACCCAGAGGTGCTGACATCTAGTCAAAAGTAGGGGTGACTACCAGATTAAATTAATCTTTAACTCAGAGTGGAACCCGATTTTCTGTGCTTCTGTGTTTTCCTGCATTTTAAATTCAGAGTAAAAAGCACAATGTATCCTGCCAAAACTTCCCCCTCAAGTCATTCATGAAGTCAGAGATTTGTCACCCTCTTTGAAGTTTTTCATTGCAGCACTTTTCCTGCAGCTGAAAAGCTCAACACACTTAAGGCCTGCAAAGCACAAGCAGTTCATCAGAACCTCCACAGTATAGGAGTTCAAAGAAAATGCTTTAATGATGCAAATTCTAAAAGCACTCTGAGTGGAAAACTCACAGTCTGCTTCACAACCATGACTTGTGGTTACCTCCTAAGTGCCATTTATCCAAAACACACCCAGCCAATATAACATGAACTCCTGTAACAAGCTCCTAAGGTTTAAACACATACCTTTCGGCTTAAACACAGCTTTAATCAACGCTTGCAAAAGACAAAATACAACGTGCCTCAAATCCCCACATCCCATGTCATTGTTTGCTGATGCTTCACCAGGGCTGTTTTGGAGAGGGATGCTCCCAACACGAGACCTTCACGTGTGTTCCCACAGAACAACTTCAGCATCAGTTTCCAAATCTCCTCCCAGCAATAAGATGCTTATCTTCCAGAAACCAGCATGCACTGCCTAATCCTCAAAGCTCCCAACAGAGCCATAAAAAAGATCACAGGTCTATAAAACATGATTGAAGGACTTGGGATTTAATTAAAAAATTAGATTCAGGGCATGCATGAAACTGGTCTTCAGATATGTCAAAAGCTGTCAGGGCAGGAATGAGATGAATTGTTCCCGTGTTCTCTAGGGGTAGGACAAGAACAGAAAGTCAAAGCTGACATTATGTAAGAATTCAGACAGATGAGGACAGTGAAACAAACAAATTGCCTGAGCAGGTAACACCATTTCAGAATGGCCAGAAGTTTTAAACATCAGAAGTTTTAAAAGCAGATTAAACAAAATTAGGGAGTAGTTTAGACAGAACTAATATTGTTTTGCAGCAGAAGGTGATACATGATTGATACCTGAAGTCCTTTCCACCTACATGAAACACCTGTGATGCTCTGACAGAGCTGCAGTTGCAGTCGGCAAAAATACTTGATGGAACAGAACAGAGAAAAGAAAAAAACCCTGAATTATTATTATGCTACTTGACTCTGAAGGGAAGAAACTAAAATTCTTTTGGTGGGATATTATCAGCCTAGTTTGTACATCTCCTCAGTCCTGCAACATCCTCAATAAGTGTGTGGTACTTTTTGATCTTCAATCTCATGTGTTTCACCCATAAGACAAAACAAAACAACTGCAACATTAAAGTGTTTTGGAACATCCTCAGTGATATTACCTGATTCTTCAGCTGCCTTACACAATTATCAGGCTGAAACATTGACCTTGTTTCCTGAGTAGACAAATCTATTCTTCTGCCCACTGTGTAAGGAATTTTTCATGGACAAGGCTGTGTGTTCACAACACCCTGCAGACAGTACTGCAATCCAGACCTCTGCCAACACAAAGAACATAGGGAGAAAATCATCTGAGGAAGGATGCTGGAATGTTGCTTGTGGGAAAAAAAAAAACCACATTTAGATACAACTCCTGCATAGATCATGCAGAACCAGCACCTTCTCTGCTGGATTCTGCTCTAGTTACAGCTAATTTCCTTCAACTCCACTCATTTTGAGGAGTCAATAGCCATCTAGGCAAAGTATTGGTGGGGAGACACAGGCTGAGAAAACAGATCCATGATGATTGTGACAAGATGAAGAATAAACCTTCTGAGCAATCCATTCCCTGCAGCCCTGGGTGTGTTACCAAGTGCCTGCAGGGTGCTGGTGTGTGAGAAGCACCGAGGTTGCTTCTGGGCTACAAAGGAAGAGGATGTGTTCAGTCTGGTGTCTGCTCTTATCGGCTGATGGCAGACGGAAGTTGCTACTAGAGGTGCAGAGATTACTCCTCAAAGGGAAGGAAATAATCCTCGTTGCCCTTAGGAAAGGGAGAGTCACCTTTCTAACTCCTTAGATTGCTGCAGTTCAACAAACCCTGGCAGTCACAGCTCTATCTCACCACTGTGCTTTGAAACCATCCCTGGCCTTGGAACTGCTGGAGCACTCCAAACATCTGTTCTAGCACATCCAGGTCCTGCTCATACACCTCTCCAGCCAATTCCTTTGTTTCCTTGTGTTGCAGTAAAGTGGAAAAATTATAAGAAAAAGGCCTCATAATATCAGGCCTGCTCTGTTAGCCTGTCATTTCTTCTAAGGGAAGCTAGCACCCTGCAAGTTCCCATGTGAAAGCAATCCTGGTGTGAGCAATTCGTTAGCATAATAACCTATTCCTGGGTGAAAAAACAACTGGCACCTGTATAAACTGTTTTTACACCGTTGGACAGAAAAATGAAAGCTATCTCTCACAAGCAACTTTTCCTGCACGTACACACCAGGGGTCTGAGTGACCAATCAATGCAGAATAACAACTTGTTACTAACCCATAAAAGTAATTGGCAAGAAAGCTACTACCCAATTGAGTCACACACGAGGTCGGTAAAACTGTATAAAAACGAGTTACATGAATAAAGAATAAGTTTTTTCCACCGTGAAGAAAATGGAGCCCATGTGATTTATTCCCATATCCTTACAATCCATCTGGCATCGTCCTCCTTTGGTGTCTTGGCTCTGCTGCAGCACACAATACTCCCAGAATGAGCTTAGATTTATTTTTCATTTCTCCATGTCTGTGTCAGCTCACCTGTGGACACTGATAGAAGGATCATAGTGGCTGCAATCTACCAAGCTCTTATTTTTTTGTCATCACATGGTAATGAACACTATGGCCTCATCCAGTAACTTCTGCTCTGGACACAAGGCCAGAGCTCCTGGGATATGGCATCCAATAAACCTTTCCCTAGTATTACAATCCCTGAAAAATTAGAAAACAGGTACTACTTTAAAATCACAGCCAGTACCTAATCAATTGTATGTTAACTAAAGACAATACAGAATTTCTTGGTTTGCAGAAAAATGTCTGCAGTTAACTGACCCAATATATGGCATAAGGATGGCACAAGACAGCTTTTGCTGTAAGAAATTGATCTTTGCATCTGTGAACTGCACAGGCTGTGGTGAAAACATCTTCCTTTTTTTAAATACTCATGTTCAAGTCTCTAACTTGAAGGGAAAAAAGCACAATACCTTTATTGTGACTCTGCATTGATTCCACCACAAAATTGCTTTTGATTGTTAGAACACAGCAAGGCATGAATGAGACTAATAAAATAAAATTTATTCCTAAAAGAAAATGAAGTGCAAGACTGGCAACAACCAGGCCTGAATTCCAGTCACACAAAGCATCTGCACTTCTCACTAATTTATCCAGGCTGCATCTCTTGAAAACCAAGCAGTTCTTGCACTGAGTAAAGGAATTCTGAATCCATTGTCCCTAAGCCAGAGAGTTGGACACTGCTGTCAGGGAATTCACAAGCTGTTTTACAAGCTGTTTTATTCCGTAGCTGAACACAAAATCTGCAAATTTCAGTAAGGACTTAGGTGATTTTGTAGAACCAACAACTTACCCAAAATCCCTTCTATCAAGATGGGGCTGTAGCTTTAAATCTAAACACACTCCTATGAGAAAGCCTTAAGATTTAGAAAAAAACAGTGCAAGGACCAAATTCTGAATGCACACACAAGAAACTCCACTGGAATCTTCAGCAGTGTGGTAGAACACCGAAAGCAAAATTTGGTTCTTAATGTGCCTCTGAAGACTGTAATTATATTTCCCATTGTACTAGTAACATTAATTGAATGTTTAGCTGAAATCAAGTTCATTACAAGTTAAATACAGTACCTAGCCTATTAGGATGGTGTTTATAATTATAGTCATAAAGCACTTGTAAAACACCTTCATTGCAGCAAATAGGTGGAAGTTGGGTGTAGTGGCTGCTAAAGCATCTCAGTTCACTCTCTGCATCTTTGCAGCATCGTGGACCAAGGTCACCTGTGCCACTGAATCACCTCCAGAGCTTGTGCCAACACTGCTGAATTTCAGAGGGACACAGCCTACAGCTGTAGCAGAAAAATGTAATACTGTAAAACTGCTGTGCAAGGGTTTTTGCAGTGCAGCTGGACCTTACTGAACATCCCTAGATCTATAAAGAGGCACATTCTCATGCTAATATACCTGGTTATTGGCCAGCTTATTGGTCTGATAATGCATTTTTAACAATAAAACAGCTTTTAATAATACAAGACCTAAGAGATTACAGCTCTCCTTTGGTATTACCCAAAGTCTTTCTGCCTGAACTCCAACAAACACCTTACTCAGAGAGTAAGGTGTTCCTTCCTTTTGCTGGAAGCTGAGTCATGAGCAGCAGTGGAGCTCCACCTTGGGCACACAAGTGAACTAAAGCTGTACAGATGGTTGGTGTCACTTCTGCTCAGTTACACACATGAAGGAGCACCCAAATTCAAGCATAACCACTTGGCCTGTCTCGGTTTCATAATAAATTAGGTTTCTTTTTATAGCCATTTCCATAAGAACATTAGCACTCAAAAAGAGAAATTAGTTTTAAGGTATTTTATTTGACATGATTGAAGACACAAGAACACTCAAGATACAATCCAGACAAGTTGTGAACAGCTCCAAGTATCAGTGAAATCTGAATTTATCTTGCACAGAGGTGAACAAGACCACAATGGTTGGTTTTATAATATAGTTTAAGACTATTTCAAGCAGGTGAGTACTGTGACATTATGCCCAACAACTTTTATACTATTCATCCGCTTAAGCCACTTCATATCATAAATATGCAGCTTATCTTGGCTATTAAATCTCTGCAATATATAATTAGCCTTCTCATAATAATGCATTAAAACTCCTGTATATGAATATTGGTATACTCATACCAATGAAAACTGTCCTAACCACCACTGCACATTTATCATATTCTAGCACAATTAATCATTCCATCACAATTAGCTGCTAATTCAGTAACCTGGACCCAAACTTGCAAATTGCTGCTTAGAGCAAAACTCCTGCCAAGACCTTCTGCTCTCCCTATGGATAGCTGGCCTTGTTGTCTTTTCAACACTAAGTTGCACAATGTCATCTGAAACCCCTACCAAAAAAATGTTCTGCAGGGGAATGTCCTGCAAAGTATCACAACTACAATTCTAATAATGCCTCATTTCCTAGTAAATTTCATATAAATTTTACAGCCTAACATCCTTTATTGAAATGGGCATCCACATGCCTCTTACAATGTAAAGTTGTTTAATTGGGTTACAGTCTACAGACCACAGCATAATATTCTACTTAACAATTCTAATTCCTTAGAGAGACAAGCTAATTTTCCGTTCTGAAAGAGGGCAACAAGGACAGCTGGGAATTTGTTCAGTAGTTCAGTGCTCTGCAAAGATAAGCTTGACAGTGTTCTCACCAGACTGAAGGAGGAAGTGCAAAAATATGTAAACCACGTTTTACAGGGATTTCAGCAACAAGCCCCTGCTTGGATCCAGATGGGATCTTACAAAAGGTGAATCAGAAAGGGCAGAGAATCGCTGCTGTGCACGGAACTGTGCTTCAGAAGAGCTGCAGAAACCACCTGTAGCTTTCCCTGCAGACAGGCTGGAAACAGCACAAAAATCATGGGCCACCTGATCTTGCAGGTCAACTCCTCTCCACAGGGGAGACAGGGGGTGGCAGCCATTTATTAGACCAAATCCTGTGTTAAAGCCACTGAAAACAAACCTGTGCAGAACTGGACAGATTCAGCTTAACATACATGCAAAGACAGCAAAGCCTATTTTTCTGTAAGAAGTTTGGTTTTTGGCAGGTGGAAGTGGTAGAGACTGTGTCTTACCTGCAGCTACAATACAAGAGTGTTGCCTGGCTTTGGGAGGTAGTTTTTCATTTGTTGTTGTTGTTGTTGTTTTTTAAACTAGAGAAGATCCTTATTAAAAACCCAAAACCTAGTGAGAAGAAGCTGTATATCCAGATTTTACAATCTGATTTTTGGTTTTACAGGAGGATTCATCCATTATTATGAAGAATTGCTGGAGATGGAATGGTCACCATCTGAAACAAATGAAAATCCCAGCAACAGACTATTGCATTTGTGTGATGTGCTTAGCTGGTATGACTTGCATTGCAGGAAGAATGTTGTATTCTCTGACACACCAACATTTCTTTCCTATTATTATAAGATTGGCCTTTTACATTTCATATCTTACCATCTTTAAAAGCCTATAATTACAGAAGCTGATTGAGAAACTGTGTTATTTAAAATTAACAGCTGAATGAAATCAACAGAGGCAAAGTGCATTTTTATACAAGAAAATAGCACTGTAGAAAGAAAGAGTCTGTACAATATTTAAATATTGTATATACATAAAATTATATTGTTCATAACTCATCTTAAAGTTTCTCTTGTTTGTAAACCATGGAAAGCAGCACACACAAAAAAATTCCCAGTATTTAGCTTTTAAAGCATTTAGCAGGCAGCAGGAAATCGACTGCTAGCAAGCACACTTTGTAATTATAGAAAGTATCCAGCAGGATACTGTGACTAGCATTCTCCATAGTCCTTTATTTATTTATTTTAAAGCTGAATGCAGAATACATTTCCCATTCAATCAGGGAATTCTGCAGGAGACACAGAAAACTCAGTGACAAATGCAGTGGATCAGCTGTCCAGCTCTCTACTGTGGCAAAACTCCAGGATAAATACAGAAAGTTTAAGTGCAGGATTGGAACATAAATTAATGAAATAACTGATAAAGCTTTAATCTCCCAAAAGTGTCAGTTATGGATTTAATTCATGCTCAATTTTTTAAAAAGGAAGGTTTAGGTTAATAATTAACAATGTTTTGAAAATATAATGAATTCCAGCAGGTAATCAGGCAGCTCTGTATAAATGCACTGGGAAGTGTCAGCATTTTAGGGTGATTCTACAGGTTGGTACCACTCTGCTAATTTGGAGTGGAATTAGGATTTGAAAGTTGTCAGTTCATGGCAGATGCGGAATGCAGGTTTCAGAATTTTCCTCCTGTAGCATTTTGCAAAATAAAAACTCTTCTAGTTGCAAAAGAAATTTGCCAGGTGAGCATGCTTAAGGAAACATTTTCACAAAGATGCTACCATGGCCATCAGTGCATTTCTCTTGCTTCAAGAGCTCTGTGCTCACTGTCAGGTAAGGAATGTTTCATTTAATTAATATTTGTAGTTTCATTCTATTGGCTTCTGCCTTCCACTTCATTGGCCATTCAACTCAACCTAGCAATATATTTTACTGAATTAAAATGTTTGCTACAAAAATGTATTACGGTACTTTAGATCTGAATGTTTTGTCTCTTCTGAATTGTTGAAATGTTTCTGGACAGCTGTCATTCATCACTTGGAAGCTGTGCTTCCAAATCTTAACACAGGAATGAACAAGAAAAGAAATAAAATCACCTGGGGAAGTGCTTGATAAAGCAGATGGGTCAGAGGGATGTTGACAGGCTGGAGAAATGTGCAGACAGGAACCTCATGAAGTTCAGCAAAGGCAAGTGCAAAGTCCTGAACGTGGGCAGGAAGGAGCCCATGCAGCAGGAGCTGTGGCCCAGCTGTCTGGGAAGCAGCCTGGCAGCACAACAATGCCCTGGCATCGTGGCAGACACTGAGCGAGAGGCAGCAATGTGCCCCTGGCACAGAGAGTGCCTCCAGCCCCCGGGCTGCACTGGGAACAGCACTGTCAGCAGCTCCAGGGAAGTGATCACTGCCCTGGCTCAGCCCTGCTGAGAGCAGCTCTGAGTGCCAGGTCCAGCTCTGTGCTTCCCTGGACACACAGCTCTGAGACCAGCAAAGGGCCGTGAAGGGGAGAAGGGACTGGGGGATCTTTCGTGTGAGGAGAGGCTGTGAGAGCTGGGGCTGCTGGACTCAAGGAGGCTCAGGGGATGCTAGGAATGTCTGAGAGCAGACAGGAAAGAGAGGATGGAGCCAGACTTCTCAGAGGTATCCAGTGAAGGAGCAAGAAAGAGGGACCACGCACAAATTTAAACTCAAGAAATTCCTTTTAAGCATAAGAAAAAAAAAACCTTTGCAGTGAGGGCTATCAAATAAGTTGCCTGGAGTTTAGGGATCTTCATTTTGGAGACAATAAAAACTGGAAAAAGAAACTTGTTTTGATTGATACTGCTTAGAATGGACAGCTTTTATCAGATAGTCAATGGATGTCCCCTTCAAGCTCAACTACTCTGTGATTCTGTGGTTTCAGATGGAAACTAATAAAAATAAGTTTAGAAGACCCAAAAGAGAAATAGGTTTGTTCTTAATATTATTTTCTGAAGTATAATGAGGGTAATGCTAGCCAATTAATCTGACAGCTTGTTCTGAGAGCTTTGACAACAAATGCCTTGTTTTCAACCTGAAGCAATCAATATTAGGCCCCCAAAACAAATACATATTTCCTAAATATGTATTTGTTACATATTTCCTAAATGTAATTTTAAGGATTTCTGGAGATTTTCTTTACTCAGAATTTAAGTAATTGAGATCCTATTTCTTTGAGTCATGCATTTTCAGCACTTTAAATTCTGAAAGCACTGGGAAAAATCAAAAGAATACAATAAAACTACTAATTTGTTCCCATTGCCAGAGGATGGTGCTGTTTAAACAGATATCCCACACAGATACACCCCCTACAACAGCCACGTGGGTTACTGAGTTTTTCTCAGGAGGAAGAGGAAGAAGAACAAGGCAAAGAGATTACAACTCGGTATTTTTTTAACTAACCTTCAGGACCCAACAATAATCAGTGTTTACTTTTTAAAGGTAGATCTTTAAGCATGCGTGAGTAACTTGGTAACTTTTACTACCTCTGGAACTTTTACTCCCAAAACTTTTTAAGGGTCTTTCAAAATGCAGTCCTTGGTCACCAAAGGACACAAACACAACATACCCCACCTCACTAGCTGTTCTCATATAGCCTGCTGAAATTCAAGGTGATGACATGACAGACAAAAGTCAAAGAATGGAACAGTGGAAGATCAGTCTCACAAACAGGCTGTGGTGGGGGAAAGGGCCGTTAGTAATTTAAGAAATCAATACCAACTTTGACACTTTTAGAAGTCGCAACATCAACAGCCATGGCTTTGATTTCAGTGTCCCCAAACTGCATCAGCGTTTTGATCTCGCGCCGGTTGGGCACGGAAGCGTCAGTTCCCGTGAGATCCAAGCGCAGGGTGCCGCACTTCTTCACGCCGGGCTCGGTGATGAAGCTGACGTTGTCCTGCTCTGAGCTGTAGATATTGATCACTATTACTAACTGAGAAGGCTTGGCAGGTGTGTAACTGCGTGTCACAGTCTCTCCCAGGGCTACAGACTGGTCGGCTGAGATAAATTTGTCGAAGACGTCGGTGCACCAGCGCGTGCCGTCTTTGACGAGGAGCTTCTCCGGGGGATGCTTGCCCTCCACGAAGCGATTGAGCACCCCGACGCCGTAGGTCAGAGGGGAGCGCCGCACCTTGATCACTGCAGGGTCGAGGCCAAAGAGAACAGCTCCTTTGAGGATGGTCAGACCCACATCCTGGGGAATGATGACCCTGCACCTCGAGCCAAAGGCGCTCTGGACAGCTTGTTGGAGCAAGGGGGATTCAGCAAAGCCGCCCACCAGGAACAGGAACTTCACATTGGTCACCTCTGGCTTATCAAACACCTCGCCTGAACAGAAACAGAGACCACGCAATAAAATCCACTTTTATAAGGCAATGCAAGTGAAAATGCCGATGTCTGAGTGCACTGAGTGTTCCATGTATGTGATCTGAAACTGCCACAACCGTGCCCACACTGCCACCATCAGCATGCACCAGTCCCACTCCTGTTATCTCTATTATATTTCACTATTCACTATGAATTCACTCACCTCAAACCATACAACATTTATGAAGTGGCATTTAAAACTGACACTTTATTGCATTCCAGATCACTCAATTTCAAATTCACTTATTATTTCTGACTCCAGCATCTTAACCACAATAAATATCACCTGCAAAATAATCCCTCTTTACATTTTTACAGATTTTCTTTCTTAGCTTAAGCTCACATCTCTTACTTTCAAGAAAACCATGCAGTTCAGTTGTAGGCTTACTTTTAGTTTAAACAAGTGAGTTACCTGTCACAACTGTTGCAGTCCTAGGTGTCTCCCTCCCTGCTCACAGATAAGCTGCTCTATACTTGTTGTCTTCTTAAGTTCTGAAATTTAGCTAGAAATCCCTCACATATGATGAGCAAAGCTGGATATTTATTCCAAATAGTGCTTTGTAATGAGTAGAAAGAAACACTTTTCTCACCACAAACATTATATTCTACTTGATACTAATTTCATCTTCTGCTAGGAAGACCTTAAATAGTAACTTTCCCAATAAGCACTTGTCACTTTCCATTACTGGACAAATAAATTCATTGCTGCTTAAGGCATGCCTGGAAGTACTTTTACCGTGATGCATCATTTACTATTTGTGCTTTAGAGATGTCAGTGATTTGGATGGTCATGAAAAAATGTGACCTTCCACTCAGGAGGAACGAATTGGTGGTCTTAATAGCTGGAATAGTCAGAAACAAGTTACAACTCTGGTATAATTTGGTTGTTGCCTGAACCAGGAAAAAGAAAGGCAGGATCTGGGTTTCCCAGTGCATGTCAGCCCTCTGAATGCTTGCAGCCCTGGAAGCATAGAGTAACTGAAGCTTAGGCAGCAACAGAAGTGAATCACACGCAGTAGTTAGCCCTAGAGCTAGGCAGGAATATGTGCTCAGGACACATCCCTTACTTATATTCTTTTCCCAGCTGATTTGTAGAGAGCTGCAAGTTTCAGACCTGAATTCCTTGTCAACAACTGGTGCATACCAGGAGGGTTGTTACTGAGTTGAAATGGGTGAGCAAAGCTTCAGCTCAGCCAGGAAGTGGAAACACACACAGATACGTACTCAGGTGCTGCACGATCTGGTCAATTGTAGGTTTGAAAAGAGCATTCATTGCATCCGGGCTCATCCTCAGCATTCCCTGGGAGGACCACTTCACAAAGTCCACACTGCAAAGGAACAGTGAGAAAGAACACTAAAGCATTGCAGCTGAGCTGTGAAACAACCAGCATTAAATAAACTAATGAGTTTACAGAATCTGCCTGCATTTTCCTTGGCACAAAGTGCCCCACCTCACCCTCGCCCCACACCAACTGCAGTTATGTAAAATTTGAAGGGACAATTATTATTTTGGCTTGTCTAATTGTTGTTTTCTTTGCCTGATTGCCTTCTGCAGCATTAGCAATGCTCAACTGCTCTCTGAAACAGCTGGCAGTCAATGCAGTGCTCGCTCATCTGAAACAGCACTGATTCATCCCCAGAAGGGCAACATTTAGATTATAGCAGTGGCAGGCCAAAGCCACTGGAAACACACAAGGAAAACAAGCAAGTTGGGAAGCCTCAGGAGGCAGAAGAGAGAATGGCATTTTCAACGAGGCATAACATTTATTAAGTGAACACAGGCATTATGCTATTCTATCACTGATACACATCTGTAGAGCTCAGTAATATTCCTTACATTCATGCACATTATATGGTAACCTTTACACTCTTTCTATCCAGTTATCCAACTGATTTAATTTAATTTAAAGGGAGCATTTATCATTTCCTCTAAGATTCATCATTAAGCCTACTAATAAAAAGGAGATAGCCTTGTGAGGAGGATGATTTCCAGAAATTTTTAATGATTTCAGAACATTAGTCTCATTTAGAAAGTAACTTTTAGCTGGATTCCAAGTCACTTAAGCTTCCAGTACATTTACCAATGACTTCTGAAAGAGATGCAGGAGTTCCAGCCTGCATACTAGATTCAACACTGGCTAGTTTAAATAATTAAGGTACAGATATTAAATATCATATTTTTCCCTCTCAGGTCCCAGGCCTTCTGCCCCAGATTCACAGGTTCTCTTGTTCATTCTCATTAAACTCTAGGTTTTCTGTAATATGTAACTTCAAGAGATGCAAAATGCCCATTTCTACTTTCTGCTCACTTCCTTTTCTACAGCAGTCCACGATCTTGTCATTTAGGGCGAATTCTTGATATTAACAATCATGAATTAAGATCTCTGGAGGGGATTGTCTCCCTGCCTACCAAGCAAATTATCAAACTTGCTAAATACTATACGAAGCAAAAGCCTGCCATCACTTCAAAAGCTGAATGCTTCCCCTTACAGAGCTTTATGCAGTAGTGTATGTTTTCTCCAGTGATCTGATACTGTTAATAACTTCCCTCGAGCCATAAATATATTTACACATCTCACAATCTTGGACTTTTTTCAGCGCTACAAATTAAAGCTCTGGGCAAGAAATTCTGTGTTTGATCTGACATTCCTAATTAACATGCAAAACACTCTCAGTGGAGAGTCAAAGAAAGTGATGCAGTGGTGGCCTAAGAGAAGTCTTAGAAAACAATACCTGAAAAGTGCAAGTCTTGTACAGAAAAGCTTTTGCAAGAGACCGATCAGAAGTTTTCATTCTGGAAACTGCAGCAGATGCAACCCCATTTTCTCATCCTTGCACTACACTTTCACGCTATTACCTTTCAGATGTAATGTAATTAAGATACTTTAATTATTTGTCTTTGCTACCAGTAGTTAATTCTGCATCCATGTGGTTGTCTACTCACTTGCTTTTCCTCAAGGCATGTTCTACACTGTGACCTCGGAACTTCTTGTAGTAGTCAATGAAGGAGAAGGGCAGGGTGATGTTTAGGGGGTTGGTCCTGTCAGGAGCTGCCGCCCGCTTGCGGGACTCAAACGCGATCATCAGATCCACCCAGGCCGCAGGGCGCTTGATTTTAAACTGCTCAATGAAATCTTCCCCAAATATTTTACACAGGAGCTTCTCGAACTCGTAGTCCACACCTAGAGAACCATATGGCCCACCTATAGCACAGACAAAACACAGCTTTAATATTCTGGATGTTCTTTAACATTCCTATGACATTTCAAGTTGACCACACACACATCAGAACAACACTCTCAGGACTGTCATAGGAGAAGGTTTACAAAAAGAGGATCTTTGCTAAATGTAACAGTTGGTCTAATACACAACATGATCTTAACTTTGCCTCACTGTTACTCCTGTATCATCACAGCTATTCCAACACTATCACTATGAGTGATTCAGCCAACCAGCAGCTGGGTTATACTAATTTTGTGTGCTGGTCTCAATCCAGGAAGAACTGTCAATAAAATGCAATAAAGGCACACATTTCCTTCACTAACAAGCCAAAACATTACATAAATATATAATGCACCATCTAATTACATAAAGCAAGCAGTGGAAGTGACATTAGATGAAGTGTTAGGGCATGGGTTGGACTCAGTGATCTCAAGGTCACTTCCAAACTAGTCATTCTGTGAATACCTGTTGCTTTGTAGAGCTCCTTCAGATGTCCTTCAGGGAGCCTGATCTGATGGACAGTCATATCCACTGTGCCTCCTCCACTGTCAACCACGATGTACCGATCACCTGGAATGCCAAGGGGACAGGCCAGGGCCATTTACACCACTGTGAGCACTTCAGCTCACTGCAGTGAGAGCTCCTGAGGGCACCAGATAAGGGAGATAAGGGCCTACAGACAGCCAGAAATGGCCGTGCTGAAGACTTGATCTTTGCTAGTAATTACAACACAATGATTGGTAACAAATATCAAAGTCAGATGTCAAAAGCTATTAATGTAGCACAGCTGAAAAGTGGGACTGCTCATGCTGCTGTGTACATCCTAGTGGGCTACCAAATATTATAGCATATTTACAAAGCCTGTTCTGAGGAAAATATTCCAGTTGCATGGCTTTCCACCATCTCATTAATAAATCTTATGCTAGAGCATACAGAATTGCAATTCAGCACCTGTAACTAAGAGCAGCATGTGAACTTGTGGGTTTTATCCTTTTCCCCTTTATAACCACTGTGAGAACAATGCAGTGCACAGCACCTTTGTGGGAAACACAATATTTGCCTGCAATACAAAACCAATGAGAGCAAAGTTTGTTCAAGAAGGACAGTACCTTCCTCCAGCTCAGACCAGATCTCTCCTATGACATTTTCCACCATGAAGGTCCGACTCTGCCGGTTCCGGCGCACGTGTTCCTTCCCTAGTGATTGACAGAAAAAAAAAGTTACTGAGTATAAAAAAAACATGAAGAAATAAAATCAAAAACTGCAGGAAACGAGTGCAAGCAGGCTGACAGATCTGTATGTATCACTTCTCAACAAATGTACAAAAATTATTGCATTGGGACCAGGAACATTAGAATGTCATTCCAGGAAAAAAGGAAGAATGGTTTACAGCCAGCCTCATCTTCCTTGATATTGTTATATATACCTATTTGTCTTTTAATCTGTGCTAATTACCTAATACAAATAATGCAAACTAATAATATAGAGTAACAATCTAATAATAAGGAAGCTATAAACAGGTCTGACTTGCAGTTTTTCAATACACTCTGGCTTGCAAAGTGTGTGCTGGCAGCAGGGTGGGGGGCTGGCAGCCAGCTGTGCTCACAGCAGCCTGCACCAGCAGGTGGCAGCCCCAGCCCACGCCCAGACAAACCCCCACCACCCGGGACGGGAGAACATTCCCACATTTCCAAAAACCACTGCTCATTTTGAGTGCTCAGGCAAATACGGCTCCCCAGCCTCTCAGGATGTCAGTCTACCCCAAAACAAGCAGCCAGAAGCACTGCTGCTCAGATTATTCAGCATTAATCTTAAGGACAAGTAAGAATTAGAATTAATCTTAAGGCCACAGTGATCACCAGGGCTGACCCTCACAATATTTAAAATATACTCCAATTAAAAACTAAGTGTAATCTTGCAAGACTATTGTAACAACCCATTAACTTACAAGACTTAACTGCTACTTAGACATTTAAAAGATGCAGAACAGTCTGTCAAGAGAAAGCAGAGTAGTGAGAACCTCTGCTATTTATGCTTCCAAATCAACCTCTATAACTGAACTATCAAAAAAACCTACATTCCTTGTGTTATCATCACTCACCTTCAAAGGTACTTCATAAAACACTACAAGAGAAGCAGCCTGTCATGAGTTGATTTTTTTTTTGAAAATACCAGCATGCAAATCACAGAATGCACTTTGCTTCCTATTTCTATAGTGCCTGTCATCAGAAAATAGAGCATCAGCTCCACTTGCTCCTGCACCCTCCCCAAAAAGACTCCACGATGCAGAGAAGCTGCCCCAGCCTCAGAGCACTGACTGGGCAGCACAGGAGAGCTCAGATAAGGCATTCCATGGCAGGACAAGCACTAGGTCCAAGTGAGGGCCTGTCAAGCTCACAGAAATCAATGGCAATCCTTTCATTCCCTCCTGTGGGCTAGGAGAGAACACAAGAGCCAGTCTTTAACTACAACTGAAGCAAGCTTACCCTTGCTACTATGAACACTAAAATTTCTGTTTTGACTTCACAGCAATAATATGGTCCTTGGAGTGCTTCTCTCTGTTTATATTTAAAGGGTTTTTCTTCTTAATCTGTTCTCAGCTTGTCTTGGGTGCTTGCCATGCCTTTATGAAATTTTAATTCCAACCCCAAATTAATTCACTCCAAACTTTGTTTTCATTAATTTTGACATGAAACCTTTCTCATCCCCAATAGCTTTTTACCATACAAAGTCAAGAATAAGAATGGTACCCCCACCTAAGAAAAAGCCCATTAGCAGAAATCCATGATCTGCCAGATTCTGCCCAGCTTCAAAACATTAACCAGATGAACTCCTTTATTATTTTCCCAGAAGCAAATCCCTATGTTGTCTGAAAGTGAGTTCATGAAAAATCACATGGAACTGGAATAGTTCAGGGCACGAATGAGGGGGACAGAAGCCAAGGGGCCCTGAAGGGACAGAATCCTGAAAACAGATTGTGTCCTGTACTCTGCGTGGGCCTCCAAACACTGAACACATCTGACAAGTGCTGGCTGGGAGAGCCATGGATTTGAGAGAATGATATAGTCACTCTGCCTAACTAAAAAAAATATGCTCTGGGTAAATGCAGGAATAGCTCTACTAGCTTAACCTCCCACTTGCCTCTACTGTTTTGACCTAGCAAATATGACAAAATAGAGAATCTTCTGAAAAACTCCTTCTAGGATAGATTGTCACACTACCATCAGTATCAGGGCAACTGTTAGAATTCACAGAGATATAGAGAAATATGCACATTAAGCAGCTATCAAATCTTACTGCTGCAGGCCATTTTCCTTTTTTGTTTCCTCTATTTCCTTCCAGTTTCAGTAGGCTGCAAGCTCAAAAAACTCTGGTGATGAAGGATCTTCTGTCAAGTGACTTACAGTGCTCCCATGTTTGTCCCTGCCCTTCAAACAGCAACAGTAGCAACAGATCTCAGCTCAATAAATCAGAAGGGCATTATCCAGTTGCTCTTCAACATGGAGATAAATTAATTGCAACATTCCAATGCCGTGTGTTCCATGGAGTGTTTAAAGTCATTAATGATATTTCATAAAGATGAAATCAAAAAGCATCTGCCAAAACTTGGGAACACCTCAGACTAATTGTTTCATTGCAGATCCAGTTATTTAGCAGTGCCTCAATAATGCAGATAATCAAACACAAAATTGCTTCCAACAAATTAAATGGAAAAAACAATCCAACATGAAGTACTAACTTAAATTAAGGTAAAATACTGTTGTGAAAAATACTGTTGTGAAAATACTAAAAGACCACCACAACATCCAAATAAAGACAAGACAAAGAAGCTACCTGCATGCTAAAATTCAAGTGTGTATTAGGAAGAAATTGTTCCCTGTGCAGGTGGTGAGGCCCTGGCACAGGGTGCCCAGAGAAGCTGTGGCTGCCCCATCCCTGGAGGTGTCCAAGGCCAGGTTGACAGGGCTTGGAGCAGTATGGGACAGTGGAAGGTGTCCCTGCCCATGGCAGAGGATTGGAACTAGATGATTTTTGAGTTTCTTTCCAACCCAAATCATTCTGTGATGTCTGCTGGGTCAACATATAAACAAGTCTAAATACAGTAAGCAGCAAAACAGTTTTTAAAAGCAAACTGATGCCAGCCTGAAACATTTCAAGAGAACCAGGACAACAAGAAACGGTGAGAAACCAGCTCTCGGGGACAAAGCAAACTTAGGCACGAGAATCTGCAAAGTGAATGAACAGAAGTACCCTGTGTAAATCCAGTTCCAATAGTGTCACTCGGGCTGTAGCCATTGACAGGTGCCCTACTACTCAGGTCTATCATCTGGTGCAGGCGCAGCTTTCGGCAGTAGATAGAGGCAGCCTCGGGTTCCAGGGCAATGATCAACTGCTCGGGGTTTTCGGGAGATGCCATTCCTGCCTGCGAGAGAGAAGGGATCAGAGAAGTGGGGTGGGAACCCTGCAGCCCCTCTCAGCACAAGGCTGTCCCCAGCCCCTGGGCTCCGCTGGCTCACCCCTCAGAGCTCACCCCAGCAAAGAGCTGCTGCCAGGGGTAAAGGTCTGCATCTGGGAATTGTCCTGCCCACACTGCACAGCACAAGTCCACAGGCTGTAACAGGGAGGATCGCATGCACTTACCATGCTAAGTGTCTAACCGAGCACTTGTGTACATGACAGGTGGAGAAACGAAGAAAATCGAATTGAAACCTGTAATAATTGGCCTAAAACCTGAACTCAATTCTAATAAACCTGTGAATCTGCCAGCTAACAGGGGCCCCAGCCTCCTTTCAGCGTCCTTTTGCCTCTCCTTGCCACAATATTTTAAGTATGTCTTTATGTCCCAGATAGTCACAGTCCTTGCCAAAATGAGGTTCCTGCACTGTTTAACTCTATAGGAATATACAATACACTTTGCCAGTAATTCATCTTTTGTCTTACAACCAGCATTTTCTATTTCAAAATCCATTGCTTTAAAGTATTTGCTTTTTTAACATCTTCAAAATGTTCAGTATATTCAAGGAGACAAAATACAACAGGGCAGGTTCCCTAAAATGTAATGAGAACAAACCTAAAAATAATACTACATTATAAAATCAGCGTTTGCCGTTCTTTCTACTTTCTTAGTGGGTTTTCAGCCTTCAGACACAGATATTTTCAAAAAGCCACAAGTTCTTATGTAACTACATCAATCTCAGAATTGGGCTTAAAGAAAAATATTCAAAGAACAGTTCACAAAACTCTGTTTTAATTTCTCTTCCCTGGTACTTCTGCCTAGAAAATAGATATCTTTCAACTCTTTCTGCCAACTTTTGGTTACTTACTATATTACTGTTCAGTTAAGTGCTGAGCACTAAAGCTTGCTAGCAAACAAATAAAACAAAATGAACATTTTTCTGCTTCCACAGTCAGTCTTCCAGCCTTCAACTCATACACACACACACTGTGGTGTCTCTAGAGCATTCCCAAAAGAAGGACTGAAAAGGACATGGAAAGTCTGCAGACCTGGACTGGAATTTGACTTTTTTCATACAGCGACATTGTGTGCTGTGGGAATTGCTGTCTCATTGACACCTGCAGCCAGAAACTCAACGTAAAGCTGGTTTAAAATGCAGTACCAGGATAAGATTTGAGATACAAAACTGTCCTTCATATTTACTGACTCATTTTACCCTCTCCACCCTAATAAGTAACATAAACAGATTCTTGAAGAAAGCATCTTCCTCACTTTTTGTTACTGTTGGTAACAAAAAAAAAAGGCAAAACAACAACAAATAAGTTCTAAAATAAGAAAGAGTTAAGAGTTAAACTCTTAAATCATGGTTGCTCATTATTTTACAAGTACACCATGACTGGGATTATGGTCACTTTACAGCCTGTGTAGCTGTTGGGCAAACCTTTCTGCTTCAGTTACATCCACTGGACTAAACAGCATGATCTGAAATTAGCAGAACTCTGTGGGAAGGAAAATATTGTGCAAATACTACAGAATTTCAAACCTTGCCAGCTCTGTGGCAACACATATTGAAAAAAATACTATATTGAAAAGAATGTTTGCAACCAAACTTTCAAACTTTGGAAAACAGATTTAGATCAGCCAGAGTAACCCTAAAATGTATAAAAAGAGCATCAATTAAGCACAGACTCTCCTGCCATCACATCACTTGTATGTGAGCATGTTGGCAGATGCAGCCCTGGAGCTGTACTGGGGATGAAGATGTGCCTAAGGATAAACCCAGTCCCTCCTGTGACCCATCTGGATGCAGTAGGCACAGGCAGGGCTGGTCTCATGCCAGCTCACTTCAACATCACTTATCTCCAGCTGAGCTTCTCCACACAGGAAGTTTTGGTTTGTTGCACTGGAAAGAGCAGCATTCCAGATATGAATCAATACTTGGGTCTCTGACAAACAGATTTGTCTGATCCGCTTAAGAATTCCACAAATGTATGGTGTCTGCACACAAACTGTCTTTGCCTTTGGAGAGTTTTGCTAAAAGCCTGATCTGGATCTTGCTGCAGTTCTAAGGGCAGCACTTCCTGCTCTATCCAGTAAGGGCTTGGAGAACAAATAGCTCCTGACTACCCTGCTTCAGTTTTCACTTGTATTAAATCCATTATCATGTTGCGTGAGAGCTCTGAATCTGAGCAGCAAGTGGGTTTTTTTCACTATCTAGCAATGTGGATGAACTCAAGAGTGCTCAGTCTGCTCCTTGTACTGGGCATGTGTCAGCAGCACAGACAATTCTTAGTGCCAGACTAACCTAAGCACTGAAGACAAAACTGAGTTTTAGGGAAAAATAGTTTTTTGCCAAGGATATTAAAATTCAACAGCTACAAGACAAAGCATTTGCAGAGGTGACCAGAAGTGAGTTGCACACACGTGGAATGCACTGGTGTTTCCTAACTGGACGTGGTGGTGGGGAGAAGATTATGCTAATTGCCAAATGATCCGTTCTAGGGGGAATTTTAGTACAAACTCCCAAGGCTGGTCCTGCTAAAAGCAAACAGTAAACCATTAACAATAACATTTGCTTCCTCCCCTCCTCCAGCAGCAGCCTGTACCATGAACTTTTCACACTGCAGTCAGGAGAGGAAGGCAGTGAGCTGCAGCGGATGGACTGGGATCTGTGTTCTCAGACCCTCCATGCACAGCAGATGCTATTCTTGCTCCTTTTTTTCTCTAGCTATGATTTTAACATACCTAAATTATCTCCTGAGGAAAACATGCAACAGAAATGACAGTTTTTAACAGTTCAAAGCACAGCTGATCCTAACACAACCTCATGAAGAAAATGCTGAGGTTTTTAGTTTAAAAGCTTTTCTTACAGTTTGAAGGGCCAGTTACAATGAAGAATGTGTTGTTTCACATCATAAAAAAAAAGACTATACAGAGAATCTTCTACAGTGAAAGGTATATGGCATCTAACACATAGTTTTATATGTAGAGACACATATATATGTACATATATACACACATACATATTTTTATATAAAACTATATATATGTAGCAATCAATAATTCATACCTCATGTATACAGTATTTCCACTTAGACCATGAAAGAGAGCACATTACATATATATCTATACATCTATACACAGCACAGAGAAAATGGGGGAAGAGGAGATGATAAAGAAACATGAGCACATGAATACTGCTGGGGAGGAATGGAGCAATGAGGTTGTTTTAATACAAGCTCCAAGAGGAAGACTTAGGCAGTGCATCTGTCCCATCATTACGGCCAAGGGACAGATGGGAGAAAAATATTGAACATGCAGAGAAAGAGGAGTGCAGCCAACATGAAGAAACAGTGATGCGTTTGTTAAAATTATTAATTGCAGGTATTTGGGGATTTGCTGTATTTTACACTTTCTGCTTTCTGTCTGCCTCACTCAGTGTTCTTGCCCCACTGCTGCCCAAGCACTACTGTAATAAAGACCTGGGATTCACAAGTTAACAGGCCTGAGCAGGGCAGATCTAAACAAAGTCTCAATATTCAACATTTTAGAGATCATTCTGGCAGTGGGACAGACACACCAATTTGCTTTTGCCCAGGGCAGCTCATAGCAGAGTTTGGAACAGATCAGTGTCTTGACTCCATCCTGCTAAGGAGATTTTCTTGCTCCCGTAACACTCACTAGCAGTCATCACTTACGGAACATGAAGGCAGCAGACAGCAGTGTCCCCAAAAACACAAAAGTGGAAAACTCATTATGGGATTACAAAAATTATTTGAGCACAAGAAATTTCTTCAATTAATTTGCAAGATATTGATGCATTTATATACCTGTAAGAAGCAAAGAACATTATGAAAAGAACTGCTCTAAAATTCAACTTTGCTCATATGCCTGAGGACTAGGATTTCATTTTTTGACATGAGAACTCCCAGACCTCACTCCCTCCAGTAGCACAGGTCTGTGTGCTGGTGCCAATGCACTGCTGTTCATTTGCCAAGATGCATCATGGACAGCAAACTTCAAAGTATTTCAAAGTCTCATGTACTGCAGCATAAATAATTTCACCATCCAGATGCAGGTGAATTCTCACCCTGGCCACCAGCTCTGTTTTTAAAGGCAGAGAGGTGTCACCAGAGAGAGCCACAGCTGACCACAACACATTCCTGATTCCCTGAACAGCATCAGCTGCCAACTGTTAGAGTAGTTCACCACTAGCAAATATTGAGGTCTGGACTGCAGCTCACTGCAGTCTGAGCACTTCAGAGAACTGTTTTCACTCACTCCACATGCAGAATCACCATTACTACAGATTAAAAGATGCTGCTTTTAAAACCCAGCCTCACATGCCACAACATACAGGAAAAAAAAATCAATGCACTTTTATTTCTTTTTAATATTGTAATGTATATGACATTAAAGACAGCATTATAATAGAATATTTCATGTAGTCAGTCTTTTTAAGGTAGGCCTAGATGAAAATGTCCCATCTCTGAATGCTGCTGTAATTAGAAGCATCAGCATTTAGCTGCAGTTCTCCACAGCCAGATAGAACACCAGTGTGGTCTTTATTTATTACACCACAGTGACCTCAAAAGAAGTACAGTGTTAGGAAATACACCCTGACTGACAAGATACCTGTTTCCTATCCTTGCAAATTATTGAAAGCAACAGGTGAAGTTTTTTGGTTTTTCAGAAAGATACATCAGCTAGATTTTTAAAGGGAGAAATAAAATAGCCTGACCACTGATTTGTAACACAAGGAATCTGTCTTATGTGAAGTGCACCTGTTCTTTTGAGTTACAAAACTTATTAAAAGAACAATTAGATGAATTCTATGTTTTTTCTGCTTTGATGTATTTTGTGGTCATCTACGACCTGATTCAGTACTGCTGCACGGCTGTAGGCACTGCACTCACAATTAAGAAAGCATTTCCAAATACAAAAATGTAGCATAAATAAAATAAACAGATAAACACATGCAAAAGAGCCACCCTCATTACACAGTTGGAAAAACAAGGCACAGAGATTAAAAGGCTTTCCTTAAGGTTGCACAGGAACCCACGACAAGGAGGGAATTCCCTCCACAACCCCAGAACTCCAGTTCAGTGTCACAGCCAAGGTTCCATTTCTGCCTGTGGCATGGAGCACATGCAGAAGCTGCAGGAACAGATCCATCCATCACCTCCACAGCCTTGGGTCCCCACTCTCCTCTCCCTCTTTGTCACCTCCACCAACTGCACTACTTTAATCACTGCTGGAGTGATGCTGCAGACCAGACAAGTGCAATGATCCACTCTTCTGGTCAGTAGGGAAAACCTTTAAAACCTGTTTTACCACTAAAGCCCCATTAGTAAGAACCAGAGATAAAATTTAGAAGTTGGATCCCGTGGATCCCATGAAACAGCTCTGTAAAGACGATGGGGTTCATTAGGAAACGAAGCTCTGCAGGACAGCAACGTTCAGCCAAAACAAGAGAAGCTGAGAATTAAAATCAACATTTTCCTATTTTCCAAGATACGTATTATAATTAGTAACAATAGGAAAGGCATGATTGCAAGTTAAGCACTGTGCAGGCTGCATGAAGAAAGTATTGTGAGGCTGAATCAAGGCAAGACAAAACAGCGGCTGGAAATTAAGTGCCTTGTGAAACTTCCACTGTTTAAACTAATCAGTTCATTGTGTTAAGGGCTTCATGATAACACCATCCACTTAGTGCCTTGGTAAGTGAGCTCCTCTAATCCTCCTCCTTTTTCACTAGCTAGCACTTTCTCCAGTCCTATGGCATCAGACTGGGATGTCACAAATAAATGACTGAGATCTAATTAGGGAGGCAGAGCGTGCCAGGAAAGAAGATGGGCAACATGGGAAAAGATTCCAGCATTATCCCAGAGGCACTGGAGGGAAAGCAGGGCTGCCACGGAGTGGGGTGAGTGGGTACCACAAAGCTGCAGGAAAAGCACAGTGCAGGCACTTTTGCTGGATCCTCAGCCTGGAGAAGGTTAAAAAAAAAAGTTTGAAACTCACTACACCATCACATACCCTGATGCTTTGCCCTTAGACTTCAGAGTGATGAGGAGTGCTGCAGTACAGGAAATATCGTGGGTAAATAGAATAGACTGAGGTCAGACAGCCCAGTTAGTTCTGCCCTCTTATCTCTTCAAAGACAGATTCTTAAAATTGCTCAAAAGCCACAAAATAAAAAGGATTTTCAAAGATTCCTCTTGGTGACCACAGCAAAGAGGCTGGGTTTGCCAAAGGCAGGAGGAAGAGCTGCTGGGTGCTTCCCTCCTTTCGAAATTATGTACTCTGGATAGAAGAGCCTAGATGAAAACTGAATATTGACTTTTTTTTTTTTTTTTTAATCCAATCAACACAACGTTTGGGTGGCAGATGATCCTTCAAAGATCTGACAGCTACAATACAGAAACAAGAGCATTTTGCTTTCTCTTAACATTCACTACACACACATGCATATAGCTAACAGATATACATGAATGCATACATTTTCACACTATTACTGCTGGCTGAACTAAAATCAGGCTTCTGGCACAGGCTGTCCTTCGTCCCAGTCTGATCAGGTGTCACTGATACTTTGTATTTCACAAGTGAGAACATTGTGGATAATTATCACAGCTGCAGAATTCTTTCAGTGTCTGCTTCCCCATCTCTACAGATCAGGGACAGGACAAAGATACTCATCTCTCTGTGAGAAAACTGCTTGAGAAAGCAAAAAGGACATCTTAGGCTAAAAAAAAGTTTAAAAAGTGAAATAGTAGTAACTTCATTTTGCAGACAAGGGGAATACAAGCTATGGATGATGAAAAAGCCACAAAAAGGGCACAAACTGGAAGCTAAGAGACCCCTGTAATAGTTTTCATTTACTTACTTTACACAAACATAAGTGATGAAATAACATGAAAGGCATAAAAGGATGAAATCCAAAGTAAAAATCAGCCTTTAAACCTTCGTTAAGATTTTGGGTTTATCCTAAAGGGCTCTTTTGGGGCCTCAGACATTTTCCCTTCTGCCATGAGGAAACAGATACTGTCACTATATATTTATATACTATTTCCCTCCTTTTAAAATACCAGGGTGTAGGCTTGGCAGTGCTTTCTGAATTCCCAGGGCTTGCCCCTACCAGAAGCCTGTATAAAGGAACTTAACCCACAGAAAATTCACAGCCTTCCCACAGTTTTCACCTGAGCTGAACCCACTGCTCTCCCACTTCAAATAGGGAACTCACAAGCTGTGAGCTCCTGTGAAGGGTTTTTGGGTGAAATCCTCCCATCTGCAGCCAATCAGGAGAGATGGTAAAAAGGCACCTCACACTGGCAGCTGTACAGCTGGTTTGGTGACCACCACTAGACAGCACAGAAATTAATTCTGATTAATAGTTACACTACTTTCCCTTTATAGTTGTGCATGGCCATGTATGCTGAAGGACCAAGAGGTTTAGATTAGCATTTTACTTACAGTTAAAATTAGTTTTATGGTGGAAGAGACTCTTGTAGGCCAAGGAGCAATTGAACAGCTGCCTGCAGCTCTCTGAAGGGCAAGTCCAAAGCAGACACAATTTTTTCTCAGTCTTGCCAGGAGATACAAGAAGGGACAAAAGCCACATGCTGCAGCTTGTGGGGTCCAAACTGGGCACTAAAACCCCCTTTTTTTACTAAGATGGCGATGCAGCACGTGAACAGCTGCTCAGAAAGGCTTGTCTGTCCTTGGAGAGCTTTAAAACGTGATTCGATAAAGCCACTGCTGACACAGTGTAGGCAATAACCCTGCTTCAACTGGAAGGTCAGGCTAGATGATGTCCAACCAACACTCCCAATTAATGCTTCCATGACTAAAAATGCTGCAGGTATCCCACACTGAGAAAGGCCAGAGCTGTAGGAAGGAATCCTTCCCAAAGGATAAGGACCTAGATACTTTTTCTCTCCTTGTCTTTGTGACTCTTGTGTCAAAGCCTTGTGTGTATCAGTGAGAGGGAGCCCATCATGTCTGACAGGCTGACAGCAGTACCAGACTCACTGCTGCAGTTATTCAGGTTTCTGTATGGATTGTAATTAGAACTTTTGTTCAAGCATCTTGGAATCAAAAGGAAACATTTGTCACAGCATATTTTTTTTATTTTTAAAGCTAAAAATATATAGAGCACAACAGCCTCAAGCAGTCCTGTAATCCTAAACATCAGCCATGAGGCACATTAAAAAGTGATGCAACATATGGAAATCAATTAGTTCAATGCATCAGGAGTGCACAGGTTGAGTTTACAACACTAACACAATCTGCACTCAAAAAAAATTATCTGCCTCAGTCCAGTGTCTTGTCAGAGAAGGAAATTCAGTTCCTAATTAATTCATTGGTTGTAGAGGTAAAAATGGCCTTTATGCTTAAAAACATGAGGATACAAATAGCAGACATGGACTTGAAACCCAGCTTTTGCATTCAGCTCTGCTACAAGCTTCCTATAGAACGTTTTGTAAATCACTAAGAACAAATTTTGTGAAACAACCGACTAATGAAAAAACATCAACTTCTGAGTACCCAAATCAATACTAAGGTTTTCAGTGGAGCAGTTGCTGAAGTTTGTTGGAATGAGGGGTGCTCAGGCTCTAAATAATCACCCTGGCTGTCTGTGCATGCACATACCTGACCATGTTACTTAGCAAGTCACTTTGGGCCAAAGCAGAATCCATTTGATATTTCACTTCTGTTTGCTAACCTGTCAGTAAAGCTATTCCTGTGGTAAGAAATAACATGGAACATTTCTCCCTCTTAATGGCTGCCTAGAAACTATGGCATTATCTCACTGTGAAAAGCAAGAAAACAAATGGGGCACCTGGAACCATAATGAAGTGTGACTTTTATTTTCAGAACACTTAAAATAATGAATGTGTGGAGCTGCACTGGCTACAGCCAGAACTGCTGCATTTGTGTGGCCACTGATTAGATGAACCAGTTTGTTACAGACAGCCTGGCTGTCTGATTGAGATAAATGCCTTTGCTAAGCACAGCCAGACTGCCTCAATTTATTTTGCTTGTGTTGCTATTACCTAGCTAAGAATACAAATTGCTTTACCTGAGCATTTCTATACTTCGTATTTTATACATTACTTTTATTATCTATTCTTTTATTTTCAAACTGAGCTTGGACTTCTTTGGAACTGCAGAGACTGTTTGATTCTATTAATAAAATTTATACTTACTGGGTCTTTTGGATTTTGTATTACAATTTCCCCTTTTTAATTTATAAAAACATTTTTTTTCTTTTAGGAAGAAAGATGGAACATAAGGCAGGAAATATCTGAAATTATGACCACTGGCTACCAGTCATGAACCCACACTTTTATTTACAATTCATGGAGAAGGTTCTGGAGTTTACCTGCGCCTATTTGACAAAAAGCTTTTATGAGCAGATAATTTCTTTCAGGCAAGGCAAAAGATTTCTTGTTTTGTGAGACATGAAAGAATACCAGTAATTGCAACAGCCCTTACTTAGGATATTAGATCCAGTCTATCACATTTTGGTCCCAGGCACAATTTTCCATGGAGAGGAATCTTGGATAATTTTTTAGGTAAGGAATAACCACAAGAGACTGAATCACCAACATTCTTCTTTGTACAAATTGCTAGTTTTGTTGTGCCCTCAAAAAGTTTCTCAGGTATTGGGACCACAAATAAATCCAAATTAGCATTATTAAAGCTGAGTTACATATTGCTCAATGATACCAAGTAGAAGTCTTGTTTTTTAACAAGTTGAAGATAAATGGGACCACAGTGGCATTTGGTCCATATTTCTCCAGGGTGATGTTGCTGCAGCTCCTTCCCAAGGGACTCTTGTCACAGATCACATTTGGGCAATAACTGAAAGCTTAGCTCCAAGTGGCATTACCAAGAATTTTTTGCTGCATTACATTATATCCCCCAAGGTGCAGGAGAACACTACTTGCAAGTTTGATGAGTAGCGTGCATTAGAAAAACGAAGCCATTAAATTCTCATAAGCTTTTCAATTTTTAATGTTATAAAACTCTAGAAATGCTTTTTGTACCCAGGGCATGCACCAGTTAGCACAACAGCAAAGCCTGACCCTTCCTATTCAAGTCTCTTCCTAATGTCTCAGGCTCTCTCCTTCCCTTTATTTAGAAACATCCTCATTGTGGGTCCTTATAGCCCAGGCTGATTTTACTAAAAAGACACAAGTGGCCCTCACTGAGAAGGACCTGCACTGAGAAAAATACCTGCTTGCTATTTTCTGTAAGATGCATCTTGTTCTGTACCTTGGGCTTTCTCACTTCACCTTAACATTTTTCACTACAGTTCCAATTTCAGCTTGTATTTCTTTTCTTTGTAACTGAATACTGGCATCCAAGATGTCTTTCAGACCAATCTATTGATTTTTTTCTATGACTTTATTACAATCAAAATCCATTAGTTTTAGACCCTGTCCACACTGCGTTACATTTGTGGCTTTCTATCACTCCCTAATGACTGCAGTTTACAGCCTTTCAGACCATCGTTTTCTTTTTGGGCTGGTAAATGCCACCTAGCACAGCCTTTCCACCAGGTAGAATGAAGATTCTCTTTTTTTGGCTATTTCTGTTGCTTTCAGTCAACTTCTAAGAACTGAGAAATGTCAATTTCTAAGAACTGAGAAATGACAACCTTGTAACACACAGGCACAGGTCGACTCTTACACAGAATGTTGTGAAAACCTCTTGTTTTACTTGTTTAGCAAAAGAAAAAAACTCCAAAAGCTCCAACTTGTGCTACAAAAGTGGACAAACAGAAAGATGCAGAACTGGATTACCAGATGTCTCTGCCTTCATGTGAACCTGGCTGAGGAACTCAAATGTGTGAGCAGAGATCAATTAGTACCCATTTTCCACTCTGTAATTTCACCCCTCAATTAGTTATCTTTTCCTAATTAAGCAAAGCTATAAGATGCAGAATCCTCCCCAACATCACTCAATAAACAATTTAAAAGTCAGGTTTAAAAGATCTTAATATCACAAAAGTGAAATCAGAGACTCAACAGACCCCCACAAGCTACAAATAATTAGGATGGTTGATAGTAACACATTTCTGCCTCATCAAGTACTGTTTCAGAAAAATAACCAGCTTCCCAGTGCTGTTTACACCTTCCTAGGCAGTTTATAGCAGAAGCCTGACACACTGTCCCCACACAAATAAATTTTAGTTGCATGTATTTTATGTACAGAACAGACTAAAAGGGAATAAGAGTAGCTTCACAAATTTCAATCTGGTTAAGCCTCCCAAGTCACCTTTTAAAAATCAAATATACTTCATGTCACATTTTTATTAGCAAGGAATTTCTTGTGCTGTCACATTATTCTTTTGCCAAGTTGGTTTATTTTTTTCCAAAGGTTCCTCCAGAGTAAAGCAGTATTGATCAATGTAATGTCATTGACCCCAGAACACAATGTGTTAAATAATTCTCATTGTGCACATTCCATGACAAAACTGATGTGAAAACAATAATAAATGTTCAGCACAGGAGCTGGTTAAATAAAGCCTCTGGAATTTTAGGCTCACATGCTTTAATCCTATAAACAAAAAGAGAGGCAGTCTAGGTTATGTGAGCTTACCATGCAAGTGATTTTATTTGCTATTTGTAATTGAAAAATAAATCTACTTCAGAGCTCTAGAACTTAATTTCAAAACTCAAGAGTTTATATTAAAAAGAAAAGAACCCTCAGTATCTCAGACTAGATCAAATGACTGATGCTTGAAAGCCCAGAGAGTATTTTGGGCAAGCCTATGAAAATGCACCAGCCTCCCCTTTCTTTTGCCCAGCAAAAATGAATGCATTTGTTAGGCCATGTTTTACTTTCTTATCTTACAGCTTCTGCATTCATATATTCCTGCCACATTCCAAACTCTTCCTTAAGACTTTGCTCCCATTAGTATGTTCAAGGAATTCCAGCCTGCAGATTCTGCTCTGCACTTCCTGTGCCCAAAGAATGTGAAGCAGAACTGGGACATAGAAACAAGAAAAGTTGATGCTATTTATGACATCTTATATTTTACTAGTGGGGAGAACAGCAAATATGACTATAAACCCTGAAAGTCATTCCTAAAGATGTAGTGAATTAGTGTGCAATGCACATTAATCCCAGCAGACATGGTTTAGAAAAGGAAACTTAAAGCTAAGTGAGTCTTACAGAGTTGACACTCTGCTCTTGCCACAGAGCTCTCTCCAATTCTGACCAGACCTCAATGTGTCCCAGAGCCTTAGAGCCATCTCTGGACAGATGGGAATTAAACATGAGGCACAGGAAAAAGCATCTGTGAAGTGCCATTCAGAAATAAAGTAATTTTGGTCCAGCAAAATGATTTGTAAAGACACGCAACTATCAACAACCTGCCAGACTGAGTCCCTCAGAAGGCCCCAGAGAGAAGAAAAAAATACCTGCTTCAAAGAGGTAGTAACTCAGCTATAAAAATTGTTAAGGATACAAAAAGCACAAAAGATTAATACAGATAGGGCAGGCAGAGTAACAGCAAGAAGCTGAAAAAACCCAGCATTTTAAAAAGAGTTTCAGAAGAGGAAAATAAGTAAGCAATACAGATGTTCATGCAGATGATGTCTGAGATGACACAGATGGAGTTAAATGTGGGCTGATTCCCTGTCAAAAGCAAGGCTACAAAACTCTTTAGTGGCAGTATTCTGAAGAGGTACAAACCAGGCCAGACTACAGCTGCTGAAGCCAAGGAAATGATGTTGCAATAACCAAGATGCAAAATCACTGACAGCTTGGATGAAAGCTCAGCAGTGTGCGAAGACAGGAAAAGCTGTCATGCAGACAGAGTTAGCAGGATTTTGATAGGCTGGATGGAAAGAGAGAGGAAGAGCTGTGAGCTGAAGGGAACAAGCAGATTACTCATTCAGTGAGGAAGCAGCACAGCAGCTGGAAGGGGACAATGCAGGAGCCCTTGGGCAGATGAGTTCCAGGTTAGCAATGTTTTGTTTAAGGCAAAGCAGAGATGAGGGCACATCAGAGGTGCACTGAGATCATAGGCTGGTCAAAAGCTGATGGATGTTGAGCACAGAATCAGATTTCCAACACTTTTTACTTTATTAATTCTATTAGCTTTGCCTAGATAACTACTTAACCATTCCAGAAAGGCTGGGCTTTACACTGTGAACCAGTGACTGAAGCTGTTTTAGTACTTCAGCTCTCTTGGAGCTACCTCATTTGACACAGATTGCTTAGCAGATTTCCACAGCTCTTTAATGTTTTCTGCAAGTTAACTCTCAGCTCAGACTGGTTGTTGCACTTCAGTGTGTCTCCTGTTACAAGGTTTCTACCACTGCCTTTTTACACTTTTCTGCCCCTCATTTTCAAGATGCTTCCATCTTCCAGTAGCTAACAACAAGAGCTGTAATTTCTGATCCACCCACGAGGAACATTTGGATGCAGCAATAGGAATCTGAAAGACTGAATGGCAATTCAGAATTCTGTTTTCTGCATTTGTTTCTTCATCCCCGCTGCTTTGAAAAAAATCAGCCATGTGTCAAGTTAACATGAATTATTTCCCTAAACTCCAGTTTTCCTGCAATGGATCACACACCCCAAGTTAAAAAGCCTTGTCAGCCCTTGCTGTTTGTCAAGCTTGCCCACAGAAGTACACAACCACAGACACAACCACAGACACAGACACTAATTAACAACATTCCATTGTGCCACAAATGAGAAATGCCAAGAGATCTACCTGCACCCTGCCCTGCTCCTTACACAGCTCCCACTTCACGAGCACACATGCACACAGACAGCAGGCAGACAACAATATACAGAGATAATGAATGGGTCTCTAGTGTTTCAGATTTACCTACAACCGTGTCCTTCCATCAGAACTTTAAGAGTGTTTTGCTTCTGGCACTAGCATTAGCAATCCCACAATACAGACTGTTAAGAAAAATGTTGCTCAACATTAGAGATAGTTAGAAACAGAGTCAGAAAAATCTGGGTGCTTCCCAGGAGCACTCTGCAAATTACTCATGAGCTAGAAGATATTTTACAAACTGTGCATTGCATAGCTGCTGCCAATGAATTACGCAAGTCTCTGACTAAAAATTAAAAAAAAAAAACTAAAAATGAATATCCTGATGAAAAGAAGAATGGGTACATCTCGTGTATTAGAGACACAAACTGAATTTGAAATAGAGGACATGCATGTGGAAAGTGCAAATATCTGAGGGGCGGTTCGGCGGAAAGAATTAAATGCAGATAAAACTCTTATTGGCAAAAATAACATTTGAATTTAATTTTATATCCAGACTATCCGGTTCACAGTCCTTTCATTCCTACTGTGGGAAAATGGAAACTGGAAAAAAAAGCCCCACCAAGGAGGCTCTTTTCTTTCCCTCCTTTTTCCTTTTTTTTTTTTTAATTTTAAACTTTAAAAAAGTCTGTGATGACCTAAAGAAAGTAACAAAACAAAACTGTGTCCAGTATTTTCAACTCAACTTTCCCTAGGGTCTCAAAACTGCATCCGTTCCATGTGCAGTGAATTCAGCAGGAATACATTGTCCAAGATGACTAAAATATCAGAGTCTGCAGTGAGGGACACCAATATATAAAAGTAAATAGTAAGAAAAAGGCATTTAAGAGGTGAATACATACAACCTACAGCTACTGCTTGGTAGAGTTAATTCTTCTTTTAGTGTTTCTAGACTGTATTTATACAGTTTATACTAAATTGCCCCAAATACATTTTATAATTTTGCTTATAAACTAAGGCTTTAAAGGGGCATTTCTACATTCAGCCTGTAATATTACCTTGTAGGCAGCTTGCCTCATAAACTGCTTTGCAGGCTGCTTCCAAATAGCAGGCACTGTAATGACCCATCTTACTTCAGTGTTTTCAAAGTCCGAGCCTCCTTGGTCACTGAGCTCCTAAAAAAGGAAAAAAAAAATAAAAAGGAAAATAGAGGTGAATATAAAATGATGGGTGTCTACAGGAAAACATTCTTTTCTGCTGGCTCTGATAACAGTAACCCTCTTTTCAATTTTTTTCCTGTTACATCCATGCTACAAATCAGAATTACTTCCAACCTGCCAAGAATGCTTTACTGTGCCAAAAGGTGGGATTAAGGTTGAAGCTTTCTCAAGGAGGCCTATAGAAAAGTTTACTGCTCAAAATAAAGTAGAAAAGTTGGCTTTCACAAAAGCAGCAATTTACAGAATACTACGGCACATTTATGTACATCCTTAGCCATGGTGTAGGATTTGCTGTTAGCTTGAAGAATTCACACTTACATCTTGATTAATACACAGAAAAATATTTGGGGTACCAGTGTTGAACATTTATATTTTACAATCTGGATTTTTCAATGTCTTCTTTATATACCACTTACCTTTAAATCAAACTTTTATAATGCAGTTAACAAGAGGAAGTTACAGTTAACCCCTTTAAAAAAAAAAAGACTGATTGCTCCTTCAAAATTTTGGTTTAAGCAAACACTCAAGGCTAGTTTAGTACTTTTATTGTCCTTTCCCCCCCCCCCTTAAAAAAGAGGAAAGTCTGTATTACATTTGCAAATTAGGTGATACACTGACATGTTTTGGGCAAGGTTCCAAGTAAAATGTCATTACCATATGTCCTATCTAAATCTCCATCCAAACAGAGAGAGGTTCAGAAAGGTGGACAACAGGCCTTTAGAATGTAAAAAAAAAAACGTTTCTGCATATGCTGAGCCAAGGTGTTGTGTTTGTTTAGCTATGCTGCAGTTCAAAAACCCATGCTGGAAAAGTAGCACCTTTATACTGCACAGGGCACCACAGACAGACACAGTACAGTGCAAAGTAAAAGCTCACTTACATGGCATGTCTAATTAGCTCCAGGATTCACTCACAAATACCAGGGATTTAGTTATTAACATCAGGAAAAGGATGTAGTCCTGAGCAGGCAGCACAGCAAATATATGGGACTTTATCCAAGATTCGTATTTCCCAAGAATGTCCCCAGTTTACACACAGGTCCAAGTCTGTGACTCCACAACCAACCCAGAAAAGTACAGTTAAAAATGTCTCTGACAAGATGAGGCATTTGAGCTGTAGTGGCAGGATTGTTTCTCTGCAGCCATATGGAATAGACTGGGATCTCAGAGAAAATAAATTAAATCCATTCAAAAAAGTAGGTTAGCTTTTAACCACAAGGCTATTTTAAACAACACTTGCTTGGATGGATACTCGGATTTGACCCACGAATTCCTCTGTTCACACTGACATTATAGTGGCACATTGGAAGCCAATGTTTACTTAACTCACAATTGACTATTTACACAAGATTTAAAATCTCAAAATCTGCTTACTGGGGACATGTATTCCATTGGAGAGTAAGAAAAACAATCTTGTGATCCAAGAACACTGCAAGAAATGAGCACTGCAACATTTCAAATCAGAAATGGAAAATAACAAGCTTTTAAATTTTCTTGTCAAATGTACCTTTTTTTTCCCCATTAAAAATAGAGTAGAAAATACCTAAACCAGTAAAAAGCTATTCAGAACTCTGCATCACAAGGATGCTATTAGTGAATCAAGCTTGGCCTGGGCAAGGGGAAATTACTTCAGGCTATTGTGAGCTCTCCAGAGTCCACAGCCTGTCCAGAGTTTCTCCACCTGCCTCGCTTTGTTTACATCAAATACA